>NC_086445.1:851321149-851621149 GCF_028390025.1 Pseudophryne corroboree
GTTGCTTCTTATTACTTATTACTGTATAATAGATTATATTTTATAAATACTTAGCAGGTAGCAGATAAGAAATATAAGTCACATATTCAGTTTAGCTTTTGTTACGGAACACAATAGCTAGGATTAACCTGTTTTTGTATAGTTGTAATCGTTTAATACTTTTAAGGAAAGAAGTGTTGAAGAGATGACATACTTAAAATGTCCTAACTGAATACAGGTTGAGTATCCCATATCCAAAATTCCAAAACACGAAATATTCCAAAATACGGATTTTTTGAGCATGACTGAGATAGTGAGACCTTTGATTTCTGATGGCTTAATGAGCACAAACTTTGTTTAATGCACACAATTATTAAAAATATTGTTTTTACTGGCTGTGTGTATAAGGTGTATATGGAACATAAATGAAATTTGGATGTGTATACAAACTTTGTTTCATGCACAAAATTATTAAAAGTATTGTATAAAATGACCATCAGGCTAAGTGTAAGGTGTATTTGAAATGTTTGAAATGACTTTCCTGTTTACTCAAGCATTTCCATAGTGTCCCTTTTAGTATCTTCATGCTTCTGTATTTTATGAAAATGTACTTCATTATTTTCTGTACTATATTATGCTATGTATCTGTTAAGCGCCTTGAGTCCTATTGGAGAAAGAGCGCTATATAAATAAAATTATTATTATTATTATTATTATTATTATTATTATTAAATGCATTCTGTGTTTAGACTTTGGTCCTATCCCCATGATATCTCATTATAGTATATAAATATTCTAAAATACAGAAAAATCCAGTATCCAAAATATCTCTGGTCCCAAGCCTTTTGGATATGGGAGACTCAACCTATATAACATCACTGATACTATCTGATTTCAGTACTGTCAACAAAATTTTTCATTTTTCATGAGTGCTCTCGAAAGTCTCTCGATATTGACCAGACAAGATAGTCGAGGAATTAGATGGAGGGCAAATATAACAGGCCTGAGAAGAAGAGCGGTGATGGAGGAGGGAGTGGAGCAGGTATGAAGGTAAGACAAAGGGCAGAGACGGGACAAAGGATAGAGGATGTGGGATAAAGGTGAAAATAAGCGCTACTACTTCACATTTAACAGTCAATAGTGATAAATAATACAAATACATACTACGAGATTCAAATGTTTTTATTGGCGTCTACATTTCAGCTCACACCCACCGGCGGTGGCGAACTGAAATGTGTGAAAAGTGATCCATTTGGGTGCCCAAATGGCACTTTTCCCGATTGCGTCCATTAGTTTACCAGGGTTTATCCGCTTTACAAGTCTAAACCTGACACTAATGGGCACGATCAGTGTGATAGGAGACATCAATTGTATATCTATCGCCCCCTGGGATAACATTTGAATTCCCCCCATAGAATAATTTAAAATATAAAAATAAGACCAATATAAAGTGCAAATATGTGAATTCAATAAATAAATTAATTTTTAGCACTCCAAAGTAAAGTGGCAGCAGAAAAAGTTTTCATTTGGCTTCATTTCAATAATACCGCTTTCACACTGCACAAATATCCCAGTATCGACCCGGCATATTGCCGGGTCGACACGGGTCAGCATGAGGTGTGAAAGGAGCATAGCCGAAATCCCGGGTCGGCTGACCCGGCAATTCAACCTGGGAACAAAGCAGTGTTATTCCCGGGTTGAATACCGGGTCAATGGCAGCGTAAATGGGCTCCCGAGTCGATGCGACCCAGGACCCGTTCACTACAACAGGGAGAGGCGGCGCTGCCTCCATCCTCTCTGCCGGCTCGACCCCCCGCTGCTATGGCAACTCGCCCGGCATATTGCCGGGTCAGGGAAGCCAGCAGCAGCGTCCAATGTCGGATCCCACCCGGGAAGGACCCGTTTCAAATTCCCGGGTAGGATCCGGCATTGGCAGTGTGAAAAGGGTATAAGTCAAAGGTAATGTTCATAAGTAGTAAAACTCCGCACCTTCAGTGCTTTAAAATAAAGGTGCTTTATAAATGTCTTAAAGTGACAATATATATGCGTACAAACACAGATAGAACATAGGCTTGTAGAAGTGTCTTTTTCTGATGTCCTTCCTCAATCCTCCTTTTCCGGACAATCATACTCATCAAACGATTTTTCACATCAGCAGAAAAAGAAGGGATATATAAATAAAGGGGTTGGGTATGGGTGAATGGCGGCTGGGATCCTGCCTGCCACCATACCGATGCTGGGATCCCAGTGTTTAGATTGCCGGCGGGGGGAGGTGGGGGGGGGGTGAGTGCAACAAAGCCCCTTGTGGGCTCACTGCACTCGCCACAGGTTCTATTCCCACAATATGAGAGTCGTGGATACCCACGGGTGGGAATAGTCCCTGTCAGTTGGCATGCCGACTGTCGTGCTTTCCACCGGGTGGGATTCCGGTGTTGGTATAATGACCGGTGGTCTCCGGACCACCGGTCACATAACTGAATCCCAAAGTGCAGCTCTTCATATAAAGTGACTGGTGCCAACATGCAAATGCAAAAGGTGCTGCATGAAGCGACTCCTTTGTAATCAGAGTTGCTAGGAGCACATAATCCAATAGGCATACATGTAATGCCATATATTTATAATCACCCATGTGATAATATGGGTGTAAAACACCATAAAATTGATGATCACAACCAGGGCTGTTTCTAGCCAATTTGGCTCCCAGTGCGAGATTTAAAAATGTGCCCCCCCCATGACATAAAAAAATGTGCCGCCCCCCACACACACCTAGATAAAAAAAAACCTTGCGCGCGCACCCGGCAAGGGGGCGTGGACTCATCTAAATGGGTGTGGCCTCATTTTAATGGCCATGGCCTCGTCTGAAAAAACTACCTCACAATCCAGTTTTTGACCCTGCTCCAACAGATCACCACCACAGGAAAAAAAAATTCTACCATATTAAGCCCCACACAGTAATGCCCCCTGCACCATATTATGCCACACACCGCAATGCCCTTGATACATTAAATCCCCACACTACGGCAGGCAAGAGTCCCCATTTCACACATTACGGCAGGTGTCCCCATTTTACACATTGAGAGAGAGAGAGAATACTTATAGAGGCGATTACCGCTCTTCGGCCCGCCTCACCAGTCGCTCCTCGCGCCGGCCTTTCCCTCTTCCTAACTTGGATCCCCCTCTGTACTCCGCTCGGGGGGGGGGGGGAGTTTCGCGGAGTGACGGGGCTGCATCATTCCGTGAAACTCCGCCCCCCGAGCGGGTTACTCAGGGAGAAATAGGAGGGGGAAGCAGGGAGCCACAGTTAGTGAGCGGCGGGCGCCCAGTGCGGTTGCACTGCTCGCCTGCCCCAAGAAACGGCCCTGATCACAACTCACTTTAAGGGAATGAGCTGTGCCTTAGATTTCCTCAAGGTGATCCACTTGCCACATTAAAACCAAAGTTCCAACCAGGGGAAAAGACTGTGATATTGTCTTCACAAGTTTATTCACAATTTAACAAAAACACACATAAAAATGGGCTATTTCAATGATAAATAAAAGTATGCTTCACTGGAGAGGTAGCAGTATTTTCCAGCACATTTCGCCCTTTTACACAATTTGTGGGAGTTCCTCAGGGGTAGATCATACTTTTATCATTGAAATTGTACGAGTCCATCTTTATGTGTGTTTTTGTTCAATTGTGAAAACTATATCACACTATCAGCATATATATTGTCACTTTAAGGATTTATAAAGTACCTTTATGTTGAAGTACTGAAGACGCAGAGTTTTACTACTTATGAACATATATATATTCTGCAGTTGGAGTAGAATTCAGTGTTCATGGTGCACACATTATAGCATGGGATACCAGCTCAAAAAAATCTCATCTGCACTATTGACTGAACTATGTTTTTGCTGCTATAAAAACTGTATCTTTCATTCCTATTTACTTTATAACTTCTAACACTGTGAACAGATTTGACATCAAGTACTACACATTCTAGTGATGTGCACCGGAAATTTTTCGGGTTTTCTGTTTTGGTTTTGGATTCGGTTCCGCGGCCATGTTTTGGATTCGGATGCGTTTTGGCAAAACCTCCCTGAAATTTTTTTGTCGGATTCGGGTGTGTTTTGGATTGGGGTGTTTTTTTTTTACAAAAAACCCTCAAAAACAGCTTAAATCATAGAATTTGGGGGTCATTTTGATCCCATAGTATTATTAACCTCAATAACCATAATTTACACTAATTTCCAGTCTATTCTGAACACCTCACACCTCACAATATTATTTTTAGTTCTAAAATTTGCACCGAGGTCGCTGGATGACTAAGCTAAGCGACCCAAGTGGCCGACACAAACACCTGGCCCATCTAGGAGTGGCACTGCAGTGTCAGACAGGATGGCACTTCAAAAAAATAGTCACCAAACAGCACATGATGCAAAGAAAAAAAGAGGCACAATGAGGTAGCTGTGTGACTAAGCTAAGCGACCCAAGTGGCCGACACAAACACCTGGCTCATCTAGGAGTGGCACTGCAGTGTCAGACAGGATGGCACTTCAAAAAATAGTCCCCAAACAGCACATGATGCAAAGAAAAAAAGAGGCGCAATGAGGTAGCTGTGTAACTAAGCTAAGCGACCCATGTGGCCGACACAAACACCTGGCCCATCTAGGAGTGGCACTGCAAGTGTCAGACAGGATGTCACTTCAAAAAAATAGTCACCAAACAGCACATGATGAAAAGAAAAAAAGAGGCGCAATGAGGTAGCTGTGTGACTAAGCTAAGCGACCCATGTGGCCGACACAAACACCTGGCCCATCTAGGAGTGGCACTGCAGTGTCAGACAGGATGGCACTTCAAAAAATAGTCCCCAAACAGCACATGATGCAAAGAAAAAAAGAGGCGCAATGAGGTAGCTGTGTGACTAAGCTAAGCGACCCATGTGGCCGACACAAACACCTGGCCCATCTAGGAGTGGCACTGCAGTGTCAGACAGGATGGCACTTCAAAAAAATAGTCCCCAAACAGCACATGATGCAAAGAAAAAAAGAGGCGCAATGAGGTAGCTGTGTGACTAAGCTAAGCGACCCAAGTGGCCGACACAAACACCTGGCCCATCTAGGAGTGGCACTGCAGTGTCAGACAGGATGGCACTTCAAAAAAGTAGTCAACAAACAGCACATGATGCAAAGAAAAAAAGAGGCGCAATGAGGTAGCTGTGTGACTAAGCTAAGCGACCCAAGTGGCCAACACAAACACCTGGCCCATCTAGGAGTGGCACTGCAGTGTCAGACAGGATGGCACTTCAAAAAATAGTCCCCAAACAGCACATGATGCAAAGAAAAAAAGAGGCGCAATGAGGTAGCTGTGTGACTAAGCTAAGCGACCCAAGTGGCCGACACAAACACCTGGCCCATCTAGGAGTGGCACTGCAGTGACAGACAGGATGGCACTTCAAAAAAATAGTCACCAAACAGCACATGAGGCAAAGAAAAAAAGAGGCGCAATGAGGTAGCTGTGTGACTAAGCTAAGCGACCCAAGTGGCCGACACAAACACCTGGCCCATCTAGGAGTGGCACTGCAGTGTCAGACAGGATGGCACTTCAAAAAATAGTCCCCAAACAGCACATGATGCACAGAAAAAAAGAGGCGCAATGAGGTACCTGTGTGACTAAGCTAAGCGACCCAAGTGGCCGACACAAACACCTGGCCCTTCTAGGAGTGGCACTGCAGTGTCAGACAGGATGGCACTTCAAAAAAATAGTCACCAAACAGCACATGATGCAAAGAAAAAAAGAGGCGCAATGAGGTAGCTGTGTGACTAAGCTAAGCGACCCAAGTGGCCGACACAAACACCTGGCCCATCTAGGAGTGGCACTGCAGTGTCAGACAGGATGGCACTTCAAAAAAATAGTCCCCAAACAGCACATGATGCAAAAAAAAAAGAGGCGCAATAAGGTTGCTGTGTGACTAAGCTAAGCGACCCATGTGGCCGACACAAACACCTGGCCCATCTAGGAGTGGCACTGCAGTGTCAGACAGGATGGCACTTCAAAAAAATAGTCCCCAAACAGCACATGATGCAAAGAAAAAAAGAGGCGCAAAGAGATAGCTGTGTGACTAAGCTAAGCGACCGAAGTGGCCGACACAAACACCTGGCCCATCTAGGAGTGGCACTGCCCATCTAGGAGTGGCACTGCAGTGTCAGACAGGATGGCACTTCAAAAAAATAGTCACCAAACAGCACATGATGCAAAGAAAAAAAGAGGCGCAATGAGGTAGCTGTGTGACTAAGCTAAGCGACCCAAGTTGCCGACACAAACACCTGGCCCATCTAGGAGTGGCACTGCAGTGACAGACAGGATGGCACTTCAAAAAAATAGTCACCAAACAGCACATGATGCAAAGAAAAAAAGAGGCGCAATGAGGTAGCTGTGTGACTAAGCTAAGCGACCCAAGTGGCCGACACAAACACCTGGCCCATCTAGGAGTGGCACTGCAGTGTCAGACAGGATGGCACTTCAAAAAAATAGTCACCAAACAGCACATGATGAAAAGAAAAAAAGAGGCGCAATGAGGTAGCTGTGTGACTAAGCTAAGCGACCCAAGTGGCCGACACAAACACCTGGCCCATCTAGGAGTGGCACTGCAGTGTCAGACAGGATGGCACTTCAAAAAATAGTCCCCAAACAGCACATGATGCAAAGAAAAAAAGAGGCGCAATGAGGTAGCTGTGTAACTAAGCTAAGCGACCCATGTGGCCGACACAAACACCTGGCCCATGTAGGAGTGGCACTGCAGTGTCAGACAGGATGGCACTTCAAAAAAATAGTCCCCAAACAGCACATGATGCAAAGAAAAAAAGAGGCGCAATGAGGTAGCTGTGTGACTAAGCTAAGCGACCCAAGTGGCCGACACAAACACCTGGCCCATCTAGGAGTGGCACTGCAGTGTCAGACAGGATGGCACTTCAAAAAAGTAGTCAACAAACAGCACATGATGCAAAGAAAAAAAGAGGCACAATGAGGTAGCTGTGTGACTAAGCTAAGCGACCCAAGTGGCCAACACAAACACCTGGCCCATCTAGGAGTGGCACTGCAGTGTCAGACAGGATGGCACTTCAAAAAATAGTCCCCAAACAGCACATGATGCAAAGAAAAAAAGAGGCGCGATGAGGTAGCTGTGTGACTAAGCTAAGCGACCCGAGTGGCCGACACAAACACCTGGCCCATCTAGGAGTGGCACTGCAGTGACAGACAGGATGGCACTTCAAAAAAATAGTCACCAAACAGCACATGATGCAAAGAAAAAAAGAGGCGCAATGAGGTAGCTGTGTGACTAAGCTAAGCGACCCAAGTGGCCGACACAAACACCTGGCCCATCTAGGAGTGGCACTGCAGTGTCAGACAGGATGGCACTTCAAAAAATAGTCCCCAAACAGCACATGATGCACAGAAAAAAAGAGGCGCAATGAGGTACCTGTGTGACTAAGCTAAGCGACCCAAGTGGCCGACAAACACCTGGCCCTTCTAGGAGTGGCACTGCAGTGTCAGACAGGATGGCACTTCAAAAAAATAGTCACCAAACAGCACATGATGCAAAGAAAAAAAGAGGCGCAATGAGGTAGCTGTGTGACTAAGCTAAGCGACCCAAGTGGCCGACACAAACACCTGGCCCATCTAGGAGTGGCACTGCAGTGTCAGACAGGATGGCACTTCAAAAAAATAGTCCCCAAACAGCACATGATGCAAAGAAAAAAAGAGGCGCAATAAGGTAGCTGTGTGACTAAGCTAAGCGACCCATGTGGCCGACACAAACACCTGGCCCATCTAGGAGTGGCACTGCAGTGTCAGACAGGATGGCACTTCAAAAAAATAGTCACCAAACAGCACATGATGCAAAGAAAAAAAGAGGCGCAATGAGGTAGCTGTGTGACTAAGCTAAGCGACCCAAGTGGCCGACACAAACACCTGGCCCATCTAGGAGTGGCACTGCCCATCTAGGAGTGGCACTGCAGTGTCAGACAGGATGGCACTTCAAAAAAATAGTCCCCAAACAGCACATGATGCAAAGAAAAAAAGAGGCGCAAAGAGATAGCTGTGTGACTAAGCTAAGCGACCGAAGTGGCCGACACAAACACCTGGCCCATCTAGGAGTGGCACTGCAGTGTCAGACAGGATGGCACTTCAAAAAAATAGTCACCAAACAGCACATGATGCAAAGAAAAAAAGAGGCGCAATGAGGTAGCTGTGTGACTAAGCTAAGCGACCCAAGTGGCCGACACAAACACCTGGCCCATCTAGGAGTGGCACTGCCCATCTAGGAGTGGCACTGCAGTGTCAGACAGGATGGCACTTCAAAAAAATAGTCACCAAACAGCACATGATGCAAAGAAAAAAAGAGGCGCAATGAGGTAGCTGTGTGACTAAGCTAAGCGACCCAAGTGGCCGACACAAACACCTGGCCCATCTAGGAGTGGCACTGCAGTGACAGACAGGATGGCACTTCAAAAAAATAGTCACCAAACAGCACATGATGCAAAGAAAAAAAGAGGCTCAATGAGGTAGCTGTGTGACTAAGCTAAGCGACCCAAGTGGCCGACACAAACACCTGGCCCATCTAGGAGTGGCACTGCAGTGTCAGACAGGATGGCACTTCAAAAAATAGTCCCCAAACAGCACATGATGCAAAGAAAAAAAGAGGCGCAATAAGGTAGCTGTGTGACTGAGCTAAGCGACCCATGTAGCCGACACAAACACCTGGCCCATCTAGGAGTGGCACTGCAGTGTCAGACAGGATGGCAATTCAAAAAAATAGTCCCCAAACAGCACATGATGCAAAGAAAATAAGAGGCGCAATGAGGTAGCTGTGTGACTAAGCTAAGCGACCGAAGTGGCCGACACAAACACCTGGCCCATCTAGGAGTGGCACTGCAGTGTCAGACAGGATGGCACTTCAAAAAAATAGTCACCAAACAGCACATGATGCAAAGAAAAAAAGAGGCGCAATGAGGTAGCTGTGTGACTAAGCTAAGCGACCCAAGTGGCCGACACAAACACCTGGCCCATCTAGGAGTGGCACTGCCCATCTAGGAGTGGCACTGCAGTGTCAGACAGGATGGCACTTCAAAAAAATAGTCCCCAAACAGCACATGATGCAAAGAAAAAAAGAGGCGCAATGAGGTAGCTGTGTGACTAAGCTAAGCGACCGAAGTGGCCAACACAAACACCTGGCCCATCTAGGAGTGGCACTGCAGTGTCAGACAGGATGGCACTTCAAAAAAATAGTCCCCAAACAGCACATGATGCAAAGAAAATAAGAGGCGCAATGAGGTAGCTGTGTGACTAAGCTAAGCGACCGAAGTGGCCGACACAAACACCTGGCCCATCTAGGAGTGGCACTGCAGTGTCAGACAGGATGGCACTTCAAAAAAATAGTCACCAAACAGCACATGATGCAAAGAAAAAAAGAGGCGCAATGAGGTAGCTGTGTGACTAAGCTAAGCGACCCAAGTGGCCGACACAAACACCTGGCCCATCTAGGAGTGGCACTGCCCATCTAGGAGTGGCACTGCAGTGTCAGACAGGATGGCACTTCAAAAAAATAGTCCCCAAACAGCACATGATGCAAAGAAAAAAAGAGGCGCAATGAGGTAGCTGTGTGACTAAGCTAAGCGACCGAAGTGGCCAACACAAACACCTGGCCCATCTAGGAGTGGCACTGCAGTGTCAGACAGGATGGCACTTCAAAAAAATAGTCCCCAAACAGCACATGATGCAAAGAAAATAAGAGGCGCAATGAGGTAGCTGTGTGACTAAGCTAAGCGACCAAAGTGGCCGACACAAACACCTGGCCCATCTAGGAGTGGCACTGCAGTGTCAGACAGGATGGCACTTCAAAAAAATAGTCACCAAACAGCACATGATGCAAAGAAAAAAAGAGGCGCAATGAGGTAGCTGTGTGACTAAGCTAAGCGACCCAAGTGGCCGACACAAACACCTGGCCCATCTAGGAGTGGCACTGCCCATCTAGGAGTGGCACTGCAGTGTCAGACAGGATGGCACTTCAAAAAAATAGTCCCCAAACAGCACATGATGCAAAGAAAAAAAGAGGCGCAATGAGGTAGCTGTGTGACTAAGCTAAGCGACCGAAGTGGCCAACACAAACACCTGGCCCATCTAGGAGTGGCACTGCAGTGTCAGACAGGATGGCACTTCAAAAAAATAGTCACCAAACAGCACATGATGCAAAGAAAAAAAGAGGAGCTATGAGGTAGCTGTGTGACTAAGCTAAGCGACCCAAGTGGCCGACACAAACACCTGGCCCATCTAGGAGAGGCACTGCCCATCTAGGAGTGGCACTGCAGTGTCAGACAGGATGGCACTTCAAAAAATAGCCCCCAAACAGCACATGATGCAAAGAAAAAAAGAGGCGCAATGAGGTAGCTGTGTGACTAAGCTAAGCGACCCAAGTGGCCGACACAAACACCTGGCCCATCTAGGAGTGGCAATGCAGTGTCAGACAGGATGGAACTTAAAAAATAGTCCCCAAACAGCACATGATGCAAAGAAAAATGAAAGAAAAAAGAGGTGCAAGATGGAATTGTCCTTGTGCCCTCCCACCCACCCTTATGTTGTATAAATAGGACATGCACACTTTAACAAAACCATCATGTCAGCTACAGGGTCTGCCACACAACTGTGACTGAAATGACTGGTTGGTTTGGGACCCCACCAAAAAAGAAGCAATCAATCTCTCCTTGCACAAACTGGCTCTACAGAGGCAAGATGTCCACCTCCTCCTCATCGTCCGATTCCTCACCCCTTTCACTCTGTACATAACCCTCCTCACAGATTATTAATTCGTCACCACTGGAATCCACCATCTCAGGTCCCTGTGTACTTTTTGGAGGCTATTGCTGGTGAATGTTTCCACGGAGGAATTGATTATAATTCATTTTGATGAACATCATCTTCTCCACATTTTCTGGAAGTAACCTCGTACGCCGATTGCTGACAAGGTGAGCGGCTGCACTAAACACTCTTTCGGAGTACACACCGGAGGGAGGGTAACTTAGGTAAAATAAAGCCAGTTTGTGCAAGGGCCTCCAAATTGCCTCTTTTTCCTGCCAGTATACGTACGGACTGTCTGACGTGCCTACTTGGATGCGGTCACTCATATAATCCTCCACCATTCTTTCAATGGTGACAGAATCATATGCAGTGACAGTAGATGACATGTCAGTAATCGTTGGCAGGTCCTTCAGCCCGGACCAGATGTCAGCACTCGCTCCAGACTGCCCTGCATCACCGCCAGCGGGTGGGTTCGGAATTCTTAGCCTTTTCCTCGCAGCCCCAGTTGTGGGAGAATGTGAAGGAGGAGCTGTTGACGGATCACGTTCCGCTTGACTTGACAATTTTCTCACCAGCAGGTCTTTGAACCTCTGCAGACTTGTGTCTGCCGGAAAGAGAGATCCAACGTAGGTTTTAAATCTAGGATCGAGCACGGTGGCCAAAATGTAGTGCTCTGATTTCAACAGATTGACCACCCGTGAATCCTGGTTAAGCAAATTAAGGGCTCCATCCACAAGTCCCACATGCCTAGCGGAATCGCTCTGTTTTAGCTCCTCCTTCAATCTCTCCAGCTTCTTCTGCAAAAGCCTGATGAGGGGAATTACCTGACTCAGGCTGGCAGTGTCTGAAATGACTTCACGTGTGGCAAGTTCAAAGGGTTGCAGAACCTTGCACAACGTTGAAATCATTCTCCACTGCGCTTGAGTCAGGTGCATTCCCCCTCCTTTGCCTATATCGTAGGTAGCTGTATAGGCTTGAATGGCCTTTTGCTGCTCCTCCATCCTCTGAAGCATATAGAGGGTTGAATTCCACCTCGTTACCACCTCTTGCTTCAGATGATGGCAGGGCAGGTTCAGGAGTGTTTGCTGGTGCTCCAGTCTTCGGCACGCGGTGGCTGAATGACGAAAGTGGCCCGCAATTCTTTGGGCCACCGACAGCATCTCTTGCACGCCCCTGTCGTTTTTTAAATAATTCTGCACCACCAAATTCAATGTATGTGCAAAACATGGGTCGTGCTGGAATTTGCCCAGATGTAATGCACGCACAATATTGGTGGCGTTGTCCGATGTCACAAATCCCCAGAAGAGTCCAATTGGGGTAAGCCATTCTGCGATGATGTTTCTCAGTTTCCATAAGAGGTTGTCAGCTGTGTGCCTCTTATGGAAAGCGGTGATACAAAGCGTAGCCTGCCTAGGAACGAGTTGGCGTTTGCGAGATGCTGCTACTGGTGCCGCCGCTGCTTTTCTTGCTGCGGGAGGCAATACATCTACCCAGTGGGCTGTCACAGTCATATAGTCCTGAGTCTGCCCTGCTCCACTTGTCCACATGTCCGTGGTTAAGTGGACATTGGGTACAACTGCATTTTTTAGGACACTGGTGAGTCTTTTTCTGAGGTCTGTGTACATTTTCGGTATCGCCTGCCTAGAGAAATGGAACCTAGATGGTATTTGGTACCGGGCACACAGTACCTCAATCAATTCTCTAGTTCCCTGTGAATTAACGGTGGATACTGGAAACACGTTTCTCACCACCCAGGCTGCCAAGGCCTGAGTTATCCACTTTGCAGCAGGATGACTGCTGTGATATTTCATTTTCCTCGCAAAGGACTGTTGGACAGCCAATTGCTTACTGGAAGTAGTACAAGTGGTCTTCCGACTTCCCCTCTGGGATGACGATCGACTCCCAGCAGCAACAACAGCAGCGCCAGCAGCAGTAGGCGTTCCACTCAAGGATCCATCGGAGGAATCCCAGGCAGGAGAGGACTCGTCAGAATTGACAGTGACATGGCCTGCAGGACTATTGGCTTTCCTGTCTAAGGAGGAAATTGACACTGAGGGAGTTGGTGATGTGGTTTGCAGGAGCTTGGTTACAAGAGGAAGGGATTTAGTTGGCAGTGGACTGCTTCCACTGTCACCCAAAGTTTTTGAACTTGTCAATGACTTCTGATGAATGAGCTCCAGGTGACGTATAAGGGAGGATGTTCCTAGGTGGTTAACGTTGTTACCCCTACTTATTACAGCTTGACAAAGGCAACACATGGTTTGACACCAGTTGTCCGCATTTCTGTTGAAATAATTCCACACCGAAGAGGTGATTTTTTTTGTATTTTGACCAGGCATGTCAATGGCCATATTCGTCCCATGGACAACAGGTGTCTCCCCGGGTGCCTGACTTAAACAAACCACCTCACCATCAGAATCCTCCTTGTCAATTTCCTCCCCAGCGCCAGCAACACCCATATCCTCATCCTGGTGTACTTCAACAGTGACATCTTCAATTTGACTATCAGGAACTGGACAGCGGGTGCTCCTACCAGCACTTGCAGGGGGCGTGCAAATGGTGGAAGGCGCCACCTCTTCCCGTCCAGTGTTGGGAAGGTCAGGCATCGCAACCGACACAATTGGACTCTCCTTGGGGATTTGTGATTTAGAAGAACGCACAGTTCTTTGCTGTGCTTTTGCCATCTTAACTCTTTTAAGTTTTCTAGCAGGAGGATGAGGGCTTCCATCCTCATGTGAAGCTGGACCACTAGCCATGAACATAGGACAGGCCCTCAGCCGTTCCTTGCCACTCCGTGTCGTAAATGGCACATTGGCAAGTTTACGTTTCTCCTCAGACGATTTTGATTTAGATTTTTGGGTCATTTTACTGAGCTTTATTTTTTGGGATTTTACATGCTCTCTACTATGACATTGGGCATCGGCCTTGGCAGACGACGTTGATGGCATTTCATCGTCTCGGCCATGACTGGTGGCAGCAGCTTCAGCATGAGGTGGAAGTGGATCTTGATCTTTCCCTATTTTACCCTCCACATTTTTGTTCTCCATTTTTTAATGTGTGGAATTATATTAGGATATAGAGAAGAAACGGATCTCTAGTGGTATGCCAGTCCCACTCTCCCGGCGCTTATATATATATAGAAAATATAAAGATTATATACATTTTCTATTTAAGGATATAACCAATATAGGTAAACAGCAGCTTATGTTTTGAGGCTTGGTTAGAGTCTCTAGCATGAACTAAACGAAAAAAGATCTATAAAACATTGCGCTTAAGAATGTATAATATAATTGTATGTTATAACGATATAGCAATAAAAATTGATTTTGAAAAAATGGCTGTGAAGTGGTCAGAAATGAGGTTGGGAGACTGTATTATGAATAATAAAAAATACGTTTTATTTTAAACCAAATAATCCATCAAAAAGTAAAAATAAACATATGTATAGTTTTAGAAAAGCATCAATTTGGTTAATATATTCCAAAATACATGGCTAGCTATTATACCAACTATATTTTAAAAATCTGTATTGATATCTATATGAATACTAAAATGTCCTCTTTAGAAGCAGTATAGATCAGCAATTGCACTCCTTTAAAAAATCCACACAATTATAGGTGATGGCTATAAGTGCCGGCGTCCCGGCCACAGTTTTTTGTTCAGAATAGACTGAAGACCGTTGTCTGTAAATCTCACAATTGTGATTAATAGTCTCTCCTATCCCGGTGGTGAGGCTATCACCGCGCCGGGTATGGTGTAACGTGTGTCCGTATAGCGGAAAAGGACTCACCCGTCTCCCCGCTGAGATGTTTGCTGCCGTCTCTCCGCTCCCGGTGGTGAGGCCGTCACCGCCCCGGGTGATGTAATGGGAGGGTTCGTAATTAATTACCCGCAGAGATCTCGTTGTCTGCACACTGCGGCGTGATGGTAATTAGGTGACGGGTTAACAGGCAGGTTATTACCAAGTGTATTGCAAGACGGAGCCCTTTGAAGATTTTAGGCAGCGATATCTCTGCAAGTTTACTGTCCAAAGCCAAACAGGTTCTATCACGGTGGACTGGTGTGCTGCTGATTGTTCAATGGTGTCAACGCGTTTCGTCCCACAATGCCTTGGGACTTCCTCAGGAATACCATTTAGTTAGAGGGTTCCTCTTTTATAGCTAGCAATGATTTCTAATCAATTACAGCTGTTCACAGCAAATGGTTTTTCTTTCACAGGTCTCTAGACTCTTATATAGTTTAGTTTGTGATGCTTCTAGCATATTATACTATTAATAGGTATACATATATAAATAATAAGCTAAAATAAATTAAAATAAGATATATAAAATGCCATAGATTACATTTAGTAAAAAGGTCTCCCAACCTTAGAGCTCTCATTTCATAGAGTTTATAAGGATCATTTGTAACTTTGATAGGTATCTCAGCTGAACTCAGTTTAATTAATCAAATGTCAGAACCTAATACGGGCAACCACAATTCTCTTCTATGTAAAAGTAAATATCAGGAGAGGAAAGAAGAAAAGTGGGAAAAAAAGGGAAAAAAATGTATCAATACAGTTTTTTAAAATATAGTTGGTATAATAGCTAGCCATGTATTTTGGAATATATTAACCAAATTGATGCTTTTCTAAAACTATACATATGTTTATTTTTACTTTTTGATGGATTATTTGGTTTAAAATAAAACGTATTTTTTATTATTCATAATACAGTCTCCCAACCTCATTTCTGACCACTTCACAGCCATTTTTTCAAAATCAATTTTTATTGCTATATCGTTATAACATACAATTATATTATACATTCTTAAGCGCGATGTTTTATAGATCTTTTTTCGTGTGGAATTATATGCCAGTAATATATCAATAGCAATGGCCTACTATTGTATATACTGCGCACAACTGAAATGCACCACAGGTATGGATCTATAGTATACTTGACGACACAGAGGTAGGTAGAGCAGTGGCCTACTGTACCGTACTGCTATATATTATATACTGGTGGTCAGCAAACTGTGCAAAACTGAAATGCACCACAGGTATGGATGTATAGTATACTTGACGACACAGAGGTAGGTAGAGCAGTGTCCTACTGTACCATATTGCTATATATTATATACTGGTGGTCAGCAAACTGTGCAAAACTGAAATGCACAACAGGTATGGATGGATAGTATACTTGACGACACAGAGGTAGGTAGAGCAGTGGCCTTCTGTACCGTACTGCTATATATTATATACTGGTGGTCAGCAAACTGTGCAAAACTGAAATGCACCACAGGTATGGATGGATCGTATACTTGACGACACAGAGGTAGGTAGAGCAGTGGCCTTCTGTTCCGTACTGCTATATATATTATATACTGGTGGTCAGCAAACTGTGCAAAACTGAAATGCACCACAAGTATGGATGGATAGTATACTTGACGACACAGAGGTAGGTAGAGCAGTGGCCTTCTGTACCGTACTGCTATATATTATATACTGGTGGTCAGCAAACTGTGCAAAACTGAAATGCACCACAGGTATGGATGGATAGTATACTTGACAACACAGAGGTAGGTAGAGCAGTGGCCTTCTGTACCGTACTGCTATATATTATATACTGGTGGTCAGCAAACTGTGCAAAACTGAAATGCACCACAGGTATGGATGGATAGTATACTTGTCGACACAGAGGTAGGTAGAGCAGTGGCCTACTGTACCGTACTGCTATATATTACAGTATATACTGGTGGACAGCAAACTGTGCAAAACTGAAATGCACCACAGTTATGGATGGATCGTATATTTGATGACACAGAGGTAGGTACAGCAGTGGCCTTCTGTACCGTACTGCTATATATTATATACTAGTAGTCAGCAAACTGTGCAAAACTGAAATGCACCACAGGTTTGGATGGATAGTATACTTGACGACACAGAGGTAGGTAGAGCAGTGGCCTACTGTACCGTACTGCTATATATTATATACTGGTGGTCAGCAAACTGTGCAAAACTGAAATGCACCACAGGTATGGATGGATAGTATACTTGACGACACAGAGGTAGGTAGAGCAGTGGCCTTCTGTACCGTACTGCTATATATTATATACTGGTGGTCAGCAAACTGTGCAAAACTGAAATGCACCAGAGGTATGGATGGATAGTATACTTGACGACACAGAGGTAGGTAGAGCAGTGGCCTTCTGTACCGTACTGCTATATATTATATACTGGTGGTCAGCAAACTGTGCAAAACTGAAATGCACCACAGGTATGGATGGATAGTATACTTGACGACACAGAGGTAGGTAGAGCAGTGGCCTTCTGTACCCTACTGCTATATATTATATACTGGTGGTCAGCAAACTGTGCAAAACTGAAATGCACCACAGGTATGGATGGATAGTATACTTGATGACATAGAGGTAGGTAGAGCAGTGGCCTTCTGTACCGTACTGCTATATATTATATACTGGTGGTCAGCAAACTGTGCAAAACTGAAATGCACCACAGGTATGGATGGATAGTATACTTGAAGACACAGAGAGGTAGGTAGAGCAGTGGCCTTCTGTACCATACTGCTATATATTATATACTGGTGGTCAGCAAACTGTGCAAAACTGAAATGCACCACAGGTATGGAATGATAGTTACTTGATGACATAGAGGTAGGTAGAGCAGTGGCCTTCTGTACCGTACTGCTATATATTATATACTGGTGGTCAGCAAACTGTGCAAAACTGAAATGCACCACAGGTATGGATGGATAGTATACTTGACGACACAGAGGTAGGTAGAGCAGTGGCCTTCTGTACCGTACTACTATATATTATATACTGGTGGTCAGCAAACTGTGCAAAACTGAAATGCACCACAGGTATGGATGGATAGTATACTTGACGACACAGAGGTAGGTAGAGCAGTGGCCTTCTGTACCGTACTGCTATATATTATATACTGGTGGTCAGCAAACTGTGCAAAACTGAAATGCACCACAGGTATGGATGGATAGTATACTTGACGACACAGAGGTAGGTAGAGCAGTGGCCTACTGTACCGTACTGCTATATATTATATACTGGTGGTCAGCAAACTGTGCAAAACTAAATTGCACCACAGGTATGGATGGGATAGTATACTTGACGACACAGAGGTAGAGCAGTGGACTACTGTACCGTACTGCTATTTATATAGTTATACTGGTGGTCAGCAAAATTCTGCACTGTCCTCCTACTATATACTACAATGCAGCACAGATATGGAGCGTTTTTCAGGCAGAGGTCATATAATACTGGTGGTCACTGGTCAGCAAAACTCTGCACTGTCCTCCTACTATATAATACTGCTGGTCCCCAGTCCCCACAATAAAGCAATTAGCACACTGAGCACAGATATTTGCAGCACACTGAGCACAGATATGGAGCATTTTTCAGGCAGACAACGTAGATATTTGCACTTGCAGCACACTGAGCACAGATATTTGCAGCACACTGAGCACAGATATTTGCAGCACACTGAGCACAGATATTTGCAGCCCACTGAACATAGAAACTGAGAGGACGCCAGCCACGTCCTCTCACGATCATCTCCAATGCACGAGTGAAAAATGGCGGCGGCGCGCGGCTCCTTATATAGAATACGAATCTCGCGAGAATCCGGCCGCGGGATGATGACGTTCGGGCGCGCTCGGGTTAACCGAGCAAGGCGGGAGTATCCAAGTTGCTAGGACCCGTGCCAAAAAAGGTGAAGTTCGGGTGGGTTCGGATCCCGAGGATCCGAACCCGCTCATCACTAACACATTCATAAACAAATCAAAATGTAGTTCTCTATTTAGCTCAAAAAATATTTTTTCCTAATGAATGAAAACATCCTCATGTTATTTTAATGCACAACTGTGCTATTAGTGCTGCTTGTTTTGGCAGTTTTTGAAATGATTTGTATTCACACAACAAATACCCATTAGACTGGGTTCACTACGGCTGGCCGGCGGTCGGGCTCCCGGCGCCCAGCATACCGGCGCCGGGAGCCCGACCGCCGGCTGACCGCCAGTGTGGCGAGCGCAAAGGAGCCCCTTGCGGGCTCGCTGCGCTCGCCACGCTACGGGCACGGTGGCGCGCTACGCGCGCCACACTATTTTATTCTCCCTCTATGGGGGTCGTGGACCCCCACGAGGGAAAATAAGTGTCGGTATGCCGGCGGTCGGGCTCCCGGCGCCGGTATACTGAGCGCCGGGAGCCCGACCGCCGGCATACAGAATGCCACCCATTAGACTATCTGCTCCATGAGTAGGTATAATGTCAGTTTCACTCATTGCTTGCTTTGTCCCTCGCTGTTGGGGAATACAGTTAGTGGATCTGATTCTGTTGTACATCATTGCTTTTCTGTGTGTTAGAAATTAAAATCAGTTTGAACGCCGCAATGAGTCTGTCTAAATTTTTGTTTCACATAACTATGACTAATTAAGAGTGTACAGATGCTGATGACACAACCATACCTCCCAACTGTCCCAATTTCAGTGGGAAAGTCACGCTATTCGGACACTGTCCCGCTGTCCCTCTTATGGGTCGCAGTGTCCCGTGGGTAGGGGGGCAGTTGGGGGAGGCTTTGATAACCCGCTACTCTGCTCTGCAAAGCAGCCGGTGATCACTGAATAGATTCAATGCTGGGAGGGGAGCAGGGGGCTGCCCAGCTGCTCAGGGAGTGCTGGGCATGCTCCTAAAATGCCCAAAACGGGTCCGTCATGTTTAGCCATGCACACTCGGCCGAGTCCACACCCCTGCACTCAGCCATGTCCCCTTTTTGGGTGGCACGCGGCTTTGCTGCGCAGGAGTCCCTTTACCTCCCTCATCAAAGTAGGGGGATATCCAAATACTGGTGAATTTAACATCGGGCCCAAAAAAATGGCCATTTTTCTGACTTTTTTCTGATGTTTCCCTGATTATTATTTTTTGTTACAGGCTAACCAATATGAATTGCCCGTAAAAAACAGCTGACCTTCCGAAAACACACAGGTTCAGTGAAACCTGTGTGTTTTCAGTAGGAAATTAGGGGCTGTTTCCTGGGTTTTGGTTTTGCCTGCCACAAAATCTCCAATAACTGTGGCGACCTGCAGTGTTTCCCTTGCACTCCGCAGCTGCGGCAGGCTGGGACTGTAGGGAGGGTGACGCGGCCCAGGAGCCGGCACTTGGCACTTAACCCCGGCGGGAAATCCGGGGCAGTGCCACAACCCAAATACCCCATCTTCCACTGCTTCAGGTCACATAGGGAGCGGCCATCTGACCGGTGGGAGCCAAAACTGCAGCGCTGCACCGGGAGCTGTCAGGAGTCGGCACCCGGTGCAGCATCAGGTAGCCCCTGATAAGCCGCCGCTTGTGTCATTTTATCAGGGCTAATAGGATAGACCCTGGTGGGACAATTACCGGGGCTAAGTGGATATCCCCCTAAGGGGCCCTATACACTAGCCGACCCGCCGCCGAGCTGCCCGACGGCGGATACGGCCGACGAGCGACCCGGCGGCGGGGGGGCATTGACGGGGGGAGTGAAGTTTCTTCACTCCCCCCGTCACGCGGCTGCATTGAAGTGCAGGCAAATATGGACGAGATCGTCCATATTGGCCTGCATGCACAGCCGACGGGAGACCAGCGATAAATGAGCGCGGGGCCGCGCATCGTTCATCGCTGGAGTCTCCACACTGAAAGATATGAACGAGTTCTCGTTCATTTATGAACGAGATCGTTCATATCTTTCTAAAAATCGGCCAGTGTGTAGGGCCTATTAGTGCTATGTCCTTACCTATATAATAGAATTTCAGAGCTCACAGACAGGAAAACCTGATATTTCTTTAATGCATTGTTTAGTATAAACTAATGAGACAATACACCAAATGTTTGATTGTGTGACGCACATTGCAGTATTGTCTAGGAAAGCTCTGTAGTTCTGTAGTCTAAACCATTCTGTCATATAAATTCAATTAGAAAAGAAAATGTTGAAATGTACCACTCTTTTTTATATCATTCGTGAGAGCATCTGTGTTACATTAAATAAAAACAGTGACAATACAGAGGTAACATTGTGTCATTTATCATCCATTTAAAGTTTATTACTTCCTTTCAGTGGTTCCTTACCAAATGGCAGTGCTTAGTCCTAATGATGCTTTAAATGTTCTGTATACAGTGTACCTGTGCTTACAGAACATTAACTCTTTCGTAGTTAGAAATAGCATTTCATAAAGAAGTCATTAAGCTAAGGGATATACAGTGAGGGCTTATTTATCAAATATTAACGGGTTATCCCCTCAAAACACCCACTTTTGAGGGGCACCAACAAATAATAAGTATCACCTTAATGTACCATGGAAGGACTGCAGCAGATACAGATGGAGCCTCCCTCATCTATGCTGGCTGAGGCATTAGTCATGATCACAGATACACAGCATGCCTGGGTGCAAGGAGGCTTACCTAGTTGTAGGGAGGCACACAGAACGTTTGGCGTTACCTTTGAGTGTAATACCTGCGATCATCCACCAGATGTCACTTTTTAAAATCACCATTGCGCATGTGAGTGGTCTCCATTAAAATGCAATACTGAACAACAATGCAAGAACTACTTAACTGGAGCGTCTCATTAGGCTACAGTATGCTACAGTATTTCAAATACAGTATATAGTGCGGTATATAGTACAGTATATACAGATATAAATAGTACAGTACTGTATATCCGTCCAAATCCTCCAGACAAACCAACAAATAAAATTAGTAGTGTATACGGATGCAAACAAACGTGTTACAGGTATGGTCCATTGATGTTAGTGATATGTAAGCGTCCAAATTCAGTAGCCATTACGGCATAATCAAAAACAATGGGAAAAGATCACTGATTACATTTACACATGAGCTTATTTATCTGTCATGAGGTGTCGTGTCTGAGTGGTAAAATGTGCAGCTTCCCATGCTTAGAGTCCCGGGTTCGATTCCCAAAGTGCAAATTCATGTTTATTTTTCCAGACACTTAATTTTTTTTAAATTTTATCTATTGTAATATATCTTCACATTCAATGGAAATATGCACACTAGTTTTACATGAATCAGGCCAATGCTGTAGGAGCGTTTCATTCCGCTATCTAAAATGCACAGCGGCTATGACGATAAGCAAGCTCTATGCACTGTACGGTACACATACAGCACTGTAGCAGGCCAGACTCGATTGACATGGTAGCCCACAGCTATGTAGCAAGTGATGGCATTAGTTTTGCAAGTTACAGGGCAAACCTGAAGGAGCAACGCAATACCCTAGTTAAAATACCGTAGACAGGGCTATAGGGCTAAGCGAGCTCTATGTACATTACGATACACCAGACTCAATCGCATAGCAAGTTGACAAAATGGCTGCTGCCCCTGACCCTAAGCCTTGGGGAAGCCTATAGCTATGAAGCCAGCGATGACATTGGTTTTGCAAGAATCAGGGCAATGCTGAAGGAGCGTCTCAATACACTAGTTAAAATTAGAGATGAGCGGGTTCGGTTTGTCGAGATCCAAACCCCCCTGAACTTCACGTGGTTCATACGGGTCCGAGGCAGCCTCGGTTCTTCCCGCCTAACACGAAAACCCGAATGGGGGAAAACGTCATCATCCCACTGTCGGATTCTCGCGAGATTCGGATTCCATATAAAAAGCTGCACGTCGCCGCCATTTTAACTCATGCATTGTTGATTGAGCAGAGAGGACGTGGCTACATTCTCTGCCTGAAAAGCTCAATATCTGTGATCAGTGTGCTGCATTGTGGTGACCACCAGTATATAGTAGTACAGTACAGTAGGCCATTGCTGTATCTTGCGGCTATGTGTCAGACTCAGTTCTAGTCTCCTGATCAGTGCTCAATATCTGCTGCATTGTTGTCACCAGTATATAGCAGTACAGTGCTGCATTGTGGTGACCACCAGTATATAGTAGTACAATACAGTAGGCCATTGCTGTATCTTGCTGCTCTGTTTCACTTCTATTCTCCTGATCAGTGCTCAATATCTGTGCTGCATTGTGGTGACCACCAGTATATTGTAGTACAGTGCTGCATTGTGGTGACCACCAGTATATAGTAGTACAGTACAGTAGTCCATTGCTGTATCTTGCAGCTCCGTGTCAGACTCAGTTCTATTCTCCTGATCAGTGCTCAATATCTGCTGCACTGTTGTGACCAGTACATAGTAGTACAGTGCTGCATTGTGGTGACCACCAGTATATAGTAGTACAGTACAGTAGGCCATTGCTGTATATTGCAGCTCCGTGTCAGACTCAGTTCTAGTATCCTGACCAGTGCTCAATATCTGCTGCATTGTTGTGACCAGTATATAGTAGTACAGTGCTGCATTGTGGTGACCAGCAGCATACAGTAGTACAGTACAGTAGTCCATTGCTGTATCTTGCAGCTCCATGTCAGACTCAGTTCTATTCTCCTGTTCAGTGCTCAATATCTGCTGCATTGTTGTGACCAGTATATAGTAGTACAGTGCTGCATTGTGGTGACCACCAGTATATTGTAGTATAGTGCAGTAGGCCATTGCTGTATCTTGCAGCTCCGTGTCACTTCTAGTACCCTGAACAGTGCTTAATATCTGTGCTCAGTGTCAGTGCTGCATTGTGGTGACTAAAAGTCCAGTGTCTTGTGCTGCATCTTGCTGCTGTAGGGTGCTGTGGTAGTGTCCTGTCACTGTGCATAGGTCATGATCATTACAGTCACAGTGGTATCTGGTATCTATCTAGTGGTATCTAATTCCAGACATTACTGCCGTCTAATTCCAGATATATTACTGGCATATAATTCCACACATTAAAAAATGGAGAACAAAAATGTGGAGGGTAAAAAAGGGAAAGATCAAAATCCACTTCCACTTAGTGCTGAAGCTGCTGCTACTAGTCATGGCACAGATGATGAAATGCCATCAACGTCGTCTGCCAAGGCCGATGCCCAATGTCATAGTAGAGAGCATGTAAAATCCAAAAAACAAAAGTTCAGTAAAATGACCCAAAAATCAAAATTAAAAGCATCTGAGGGGAAGCGTAAACTTGCCAATATGCCATTTACGACACGGAGTGGCAAGGAACAGCTAAGGCCCTCTCCTACGTTCCTCATGACTAGTGGGTCAGCTTCACATGAGAATGGAAGCACTCATCCTCCCGCTAGAAAAATGAAGAGTTAAGCTGGCAAAAGCACAGCAAAGAACTGTGCGTTCTTCTAAATCACAAATCCCCAAGGAGAGTCCAATTGTGACAGTTGCGATGCCTGACCTTCCCAACACTGGATGGGAAGAGGTGGCTCCTTCCACCATTTGCACACCCCATGCAAGTGCTGGAAGGAGCACCCACAGTACAGTTCCTGATATTCAAATTGAAGATGTCACTGTTGAAGTACACCAGGATGAGGATATGGGTGTTGCTGGCGCTGAGGGAGAAATTGACCAGGAGGATTCTGATGGAGAGGTGGTTTGTTTAAGTCAGGCACCAGGGGAGACACCTGTTGTCCGTGGGATGAATAAGGCCATTTACATGCCTGGTCAAAATACCCCAAAAATCACCTCTTTAGTGTGGAATTATTTCAATAGAAATGCAGACAACTGGTGTCAAGCCGTGTGTTACCTTTGTCAAGCTGTAATAAGTAGGGGTAAGGACGTTAACCACCTAGGAACATCCTCCATTACACATCACCAGGAGCGCATACATCAGAAGTCATTGACAAGTTCAAAAACTTTGGGTGACAGGGGAAGCAGTCCACTGACAACTAAATCCCTTCTTCCTCTTGTACCCAAACTCCTACAAACCACACCACCAACTTCCTTAGTGTCAATTTCCTCCTTAGACAGGAACGCCAATAGTCCTGCAGGCCATGTCACTGGCAAGTCTGACGAGTCCTCTCCTGCCTGGGATTCCTCCGACGGATCTTTGAGTGGAATGCCTACTGCTGCTGGCGCTGCTGTTGTTGCTGCTGGGAGTCGATCATCATCCCAGAGGGGAAGTCGGAAGACCACTTGTACTACTTCCAGTAAGCAATTGACTGTGCAACAGTCCTCTGCGCGGAAGATGAAATATCACAGCAGTCATCCTGTTGCAAAGTGGATAACTCAGGCCTTGACAGCTGTGTTGGTGTTAGACGTGCGTCCGGTATCCGCCGTTAGTTCACAGGGACTTAGAGAATTTCTTGAGGTAGTGTGTCCCTGGTTCCACTTCTCTAGGCAGGCGATACCGAGAATGTACACAGACGTCAGAAAAAGAGTCACCAGTGTCCTAAAAAATGCAGTTGTACCCAATGTCCACTTAACCACGGACATGTGGACAAGTGAAGCAGGGCAGACTCAGGACTATATGACTGTGACAGCCCACTGGGTAGATGTATTGCCTCCCGCAGCAACAGCAGCAGCAGCGGCACCAGTAGCAGCATCTCGCAAATGCCAACTCGTTCCTAGGCAGGCTACGCTTTATGTCACCGCTTTCCATAAGAGGCACACAGCTGACAACCTCTTACGGAAACTGAGGAACATCATCGCAAATTGGCTTACCCCAATTGGACTCTTCTGGGGATTTGTGACATCGAATAACGCCACCAATATTGTGCGTGCATTATATGTGGGCAAATTCCAGCACGTCCCATGTTTTGCACGTACAATGAATTTGGTGGTGCAGAATTTTTTTTTAAAATGACAGGGGCGTGCAAGAGATGCTGTCGGTGGCCCGAAGAATTGCGGGCCACTTTTCAGCATTCAGCCACCGTGTGCCGAAGACTGGAGCACCAGCAAACACTCCTGAACATTCCCTGCCATCAGCTGAAGCAAGAGGTGGTAATGAGGTGGAATTCAACCCTCTATATGCTTCAGAGGCTGGAGGAGCAGCAAAAGACCATTCAAGCCTATACATCTGCCTATGATATAGGCAAAGGAGGGGGAATGCACCTGACTCATGCGCAGTGGAGAATGATTTCAACGTTGTGCAAGGTTCTGCAACCTTTTGAACTTGCCACACGTGAAGTCAGTTCAGACACTGCCAGCCTGAGTCAGGTCATTCCCCTCAGGCTTTTGCAGAAGCAGCTGGAGAGATGAAGGAGGAGCTAAAATGGAGCGATTCCACTAGGCTTGTGGGACTTGTGGATGGAGCCCTTCATAAGTTTAACCAGGATTCACTTGTAGTTTTCTGTTGAAATCAGAGCACTACATTTTGGCCACTGTGCTCGATCCTAGGTTTAAAGCCTACGTTGTATCTCTCTTTCCAGCAGACACAAGTGTGCAGATTTTCAAAGACCTGCTGGTGAGACACTTGTCAAGTCAAGCGGAACGTGACCTGCCAACAGCTCCTCCTTCATTTTCTACCACCACTGGAGCAGCCAGGAAAAGGATTAAATTTCTAAAACCACCCGCTGGCGGTGATGCAGGGCAGTCAGGAGCGAAAACCTGCATTCTGGTCCGGACTGAATGACCTGCCAACGATTACTGACATGTCATCTACTTTCACTGAATATGATTCTGTCACCATTGAAAGAATGGTGGAGGATTATATGAGTGACAGCATCCAAGTAGGCACGTCAGACAGTCCGTACGTATACTGGCAGTAAAAAGAGGCAATTTGGAGGCCCTTGCACAAACTGGCTTTATTTTACCTAAGTTGCCCCCCCCCCCCCCCTCCACTGTGTACTCCGAAAGAGTGTTTAATGCAGCCGGTTACCTTGTCAGCGATCGGCGTACGAGGTTACTTCCACAAAATGTGGAGAAGATGATGTTCAGCAAAATGAATTATAATCAATTCCTCCGTGGAGACATTTACAAGCAATTGCCTCCAGAAAGTACACAGGGACCTGTGATGGTGGATTCCAGTGTGGACGAATTAATAATCTGTGAGGAGGGGGATGTACACAGTGAAAGGGGTGATGAATCGGAGGATGAGGAGGAGGTGGACATCTTGCCTCTGTAGAGCCAGTTTGTGCAAGGAGAGATTGATTGCTTCTTTTTTGGTGGGGGCCCAAACCAACCAGTCATTTCAGTCACAGTCGTGTGGCAGACCCTGTCGCTGAAATGATGGGTTTGTTAAAGTGTGCATGCACTGTTTATACAACATAAGGGTGGGTAGGAGGGCCAAAGGACAATTCCATCTTGCACCTCTTTTTTCTTTCATTTTTCTTTGCATCATGTGCTGTTTGGGGAGTATTTTTTTGAAGGGCCATCCTGCGTGACACTGCAGTGCCACTCCTAGATGGGCCAGGTGTTTGTGTCGGCCACTTGTGTCGCTTAGCTTAGTCACACAGCAACCTTGGTGCGCCTCTTTTTTTCTTTGCATCATGTGCTGTTTGGGGAGTATTTTTTTGAAGTGCCATCCTGTCTGACACTGCAGTGCCACTCCTAGATGGGCCAGGTGTTTGTGTCGGCCACTTGGGTCGCTTAGCTTAGTCACACAGCTACCTCATTGCGCCTCTTTTTTTCTTTGCATCATGTGCTGTTTGGGGACAATTTTTTTGAAGGGCCATCCTGTCTGACACTGCAGTGCCACTCCTAGATGGGCCAGGTGTTTGTGTCGGCCACTTGGGTCGCTTAGCTTAGCCATCCAGCGACCTCGGTGCAAATTTTAGGACTAAAAATAATATTGTGAGATGTGAGGTGTTCAGAATAGACTGAAAATTAGTGGAAATTATGGTTATTGAGGTTAATAATACTTTGGGATCAAAATGACCCCCAAATTCTATGATTTAAGCTGTTTTTGAGGGTTTTTTGAAAAAAACACCTGAATCCAAAACACACCCGAATCCGACAAAAAATTTTCGGTGAGGTTTTGCCAAAACGCGTCCGAATCCAAAACACGGCCGCGGAACCGAACCCAAAACCAAAACACAAAACCCGAAAAATTTCCTGTGCACATCACTAGCCTCAACGCACCTGTCCGTACATAAACTCAACCTAAGCTATCGCCTAGGTGCGACTAAACCTCCATTTTGGTAGAGAAACGGCAAAGATGAGGGAGGCTCCATCTGCGTATCCATATCTGCTGTGGTACCTTTATTTCTGACAGCAACTGCAGCCCCCATAGGTTTCTGTGGCAACTGCAAAACTGTCATATTTGCCAAACTTGGCCTTCTTCAGATGTTATCTGCTGTAGCATATGGGCTACATTTAGCAAAAATACCAAGAGAGTGTTACTCAGCAATGGCTTCCACACATCTGTGGTCAGTAGACTGCACATGCGCAGTGGGGGTCTTGATAGTGGAGTGAAGTGAGTGCTGATGCGGTTACTTCACTCCAAAGACATCAAAGGGTCAGGCTCCATTCCATGCCCTTGTGCCGGCATGTTAGTTTTGATACATTATTTACATTATTTCTTATTGCCCCATAGAGATAAGTTCAAACTGCTATGATATAGCACTGCTTTTTAATTCAAATCACCCTTAACAATCTATATGACTTTGCTACAAGTCCTATACAATACAAAGAAGCCATTATTTAAAAATTTGCACTAATAATGGGGCTAATTTTGAGTTGATTGCAGCAGCAAGTTTGATAGCAATTGGGCAAAACCATGGGGGTCATTCCGAGTTGTTCGCTCGGTAATTTTTTTCGCATCGCAGCGATTTTCCGCTTAGTGCGCATGCGCAATGTCCGCAGTGCGACTGCGCCAAGTAAATTTGCTATGCAGTTAGGAATTTTACTCACGGCTTTTTCATCGTTCTGGTGATCGTAGTGTGATTGACAGGAAGTGGGTGTTACTGGGCGGAAACTGGCCGTTTTATGGGTGTGTGCGGAAAAACGCTACCGTTTCTGGGAAAAACGCGGGAGTGGCTGGAGAAACGGAGGAGTGTCTGGGCGAACGCTGGGTGTGTTTGTGACGTCAAACCAGGAACGACAAGCACTGAACTGATCGCAGATGCCGAGTAAGTCAGGAGCTACTCAGAAACTGCTAAGAGAGGTGTAATCGCAATATTGCGAATACGTCGTTTGCAATTTTAAGAAGCTAAGATTCACTCACAGTAGGCGGCGGCTTAGCGTGAGTAAATCTGCTAAAAGCAGCTTGCGAGCGAACAACTCGGAATGAGGGCCCATGTGCACTGCAGGGGGGGCAGATATAACATTGCAGGGAGAGTTAGATTTGGGTGGGTTATTTCGTTTCTGTGCAGGATAAATACTGGCTGCTTTATTTTTACACTGCAATTTAGATTTCAGTTTGAACACACCCCACCCTAATCTAATTCTCTCTGCACATGTTATATCTGTCATAGGGGGTCATTTCGAGTTGTTTGCTAGCAGCAATCAGGAAAAAATTGGCACTTCTGCGCATGCGTATGTAGCGCAATGCGCACGTGCGTCATACTATTGCAACGAACAATGTACTTTCACACAAGGACTAGCGAAGCTTTTCAGTCGCACTGCTGGCCGCATAGTGATTGACAGGAAGAGGGTGTTTCTGGGTGTCAACTGACCGTTTTCAGGGAGTGTTCGAAAAAACGCAGGCGTGCCAGGAAAAACGCAGGCATGACTGGACGAACGCAGGGTGTGTTTGTGACGTCAAAGCAGGAACTGAACAGTCTGAAGTGATCACAAGCGCTGAGTAGGTCTGGAGCTACTCTGAAACTGCACAAAATTATTTTGTAGCCGCTCTGCGATCCTTTTGTTCGCACTTCTGCTAAGGTAAAATACACTCCCAGTGGGAGGCGGCATAGCATTTGCACGGCTGCTAAAAACTGCTAGCGAGTGAACAACTCTGAATGACCCCCATGGTTTTGCACAACTGCTAACAAATTTGCTGCTGCACAAACAAAAGAAATGCTCTGCGCTCCCAATCACTTAGAGTTAATTGACCAATCAATTAAAGGCAGTCTATCATGGAGAATAATTGACTCAATGAGGCTTGACCCTTTTTAAAAATATTTTATCAAACAATTAGATACCACATAAACACATAAAACAAACAATACATGAAAAATTGGCAGTTTAAAAATTCAAAGGTTATTACCTCTAGCATATGTAAGCAGAAACACTGTATCTATAGTTGTAAATGTGTTATTAAGACAGTATACAATGTAACTAAGGTGCAAAATTGAATATCTTGAGAGAGAAGCTCTCTAACAGAATGTCAATTGATTCTACCACTGGCGTCCCAGTGTAAAATCATATATACTGTCCACAGAAGGCTCCGCAAAAACTAGTATGGGACTATTAAGGCAAAACAAACAATGATAGTTACCCCCGTGCTGGTTCCTGGAGTTTATCACAGGGTCCTGTATGCAAATGCACGAGGTAGATGTAATGATTTTTAGTTGATGCCTCAGTGATAATTGGAAGGCAAACTTGCTGAAGTGCTCTAACCTCCGTTAGAGAAGCCGGCAATTGACCATATGATGATATTATATTAGGAACTTCCCAACAAGGGATGTGATTGATTCAGCTGATGATAGCAGTGTGGTAAGGCAAGTCCGCTGATGGCTGATGATAAAGTGGTCTCACTGCGGAGATCCGTTCGTATCCCTAGTCGCGGCAGTTTCCAAAGAACACAATGCCGTGTAGCTGAAATCACCTTTTGCCTCACTGCGGAGGTACGGTTCCTGAAGGTCACTTGGCTGCAGTGTAAACGCCGAAAGGTGCCGGGAGCCAAGAAGCTAAGGAGCCTGTCTGCCAAATATCAGATGTCCAATAATGAACTCGTAGAAAGGGGCGTCAACGCTTTTCGTCTCCTAGCAACGGAGACTTCCTCAAGACAAATTTGCTGCTGCGATCAACTCAGAATAAGGCCCAATATCTGATGTTTGCAATAGCTGTATGCAGGCTGGGTATGATTAGCAACTAGACCTGACATATGTCAGGCCTCTTCAGCAACTTCACCCCCTCCTGTTCATGCGCAAGTGTGGATGTCCCACATTATGTGCATGGCATGTACAGTGAGAGCTAGAGCTCTCCATCTGTGGGGACTGTCGGGACTGTTGTCCTGAATCCGGACAGAGAGGATCCCACCTCTGCATCTGCTGATGAGAGTATAACTGTATAGAAATGTCCTAAACGGAATGGCCACCACAATGGAGGAGACAAAACATCTTAAAGAGACAATGCAACATTATGTAAGTCATTCTGACCCGATCGCTCGCTGTAGTTTATCGCAGCGCAGCGATCGGGTTGGAACTGCGCATGCGCTGGCGCCGCAGTGCGCCGGCGCATGCAGGACGGCCGAAGGCCGTCGTTCCCTAGCGATCGCCTCTGCCTGACAGGCAGAGGCGGTCGCTGGGCGGAAGGGGGCGGCACGGCAGCGTTTGGCCACCGTTATGGGGGCGCGGTCCGGCCAAGACAGGCATGGCCGGACCGTGTGGGGGGTGGGCCGCAGCAGCTGCCTGACGTCACACGCAGCCACTGCGACCAGGGGCAGCGATGATTAACTCCCAGCCAGCCGCAGGAGCTGCGCTGGAGAGATTTACTTCACAAGTACAAAAGCATCGCCGCTGTGTGCTACGATCAACTCGGAATGACTCCCTATATCTGCAGGATCGTGGCAGACCAACCAGCACACTTAGAAACTCCATCTGACAGCGGTGAGGCATTGCAAAGGTATAGTTATCTGTGAGAGGGAGGTTGCTCTGGAATATGTGTGAGAGGGAGGTGGGTGGAGCAGAGCTGGGGTATATGTGTGTGGGAGAGGCAGGGAGTTGGGGTATATAGGGGTGTAGACCGAAAGTAACCTCACCGCTGACCACAAAGTTCCCACCATTGGTTACAATGGAGCGCATAGGCGCTACATTGTATCACTGCCGTGTGCTGCCTGACAGACACTACAGGAGCACACAGCCAATCAGGAGGGTGCCACGACGTGGCGCTCCCTGATTGGCTGAAGGAACCCTCTTAGACAGGAGTCAGGGGGGGTCCTGGCAGTCGGGGAAAGGGGTCCCATGTGAAAACATGGGGCCCCTTTCAGTGCGTGGTCGGGTGTCCGTTTTTTTTATTTTGCAAAGTACGTGGATTATACAAAGAACAGAAGAGGACCGATCTACACTGGATTATGTGAGTATAATTTTTTCCACAGGTACCCCATGGATTCTACATGGAGAAGAGGACCGACCCTTGTGTGAACATAGGTAAGTATGTATGTATGGAGGTGTGCATGTATGTAATAAACTTATACTTTCAAGGTGTGTGTCTCCTGTTTTTATTGTGGTATTTTTTTAGTAGTAGTACAACAAGTACCAGCGGGCCCGGTTTTCCACCGCTTGCTGGTACTTGTGGTTCTCCAAGTACCAGCTTGCGGGGGAGGCTTGCTGGGACTTGTAGTACTGCTACTAAAAACAATATTCACATTTTTACAAAAAGGCTATCAGCCCCCCATCCGCCACCCTTGGATGGGGGGGACAGCCTCGGGCTTCACCCCTGGCCCTTGGGTGGCTGGAGGGGGGGACCCCTTGATTTAAGGGGTTCCCACTCCTCCAGGGTACCCCGGCCAGGGGTGACTAGTTGGGTATGTAATGCCAGGGCCGCAGGGACCAATATAAAAGTGTCCCCCGGCTGTGGCATTATGTACCTGGCTAGTGGAGCCCGGTGCTGGTTTCAAAAATACGGGGGACCCCTACGCTTTTTGTCCCCCGTATTTTTGGAACCAGGACCAGGCGCAGAGCCCGGTGCTAGTTGATTAAATATGGGGGAACCCCTGTCATTTTTTCCCCCATATTTTTTCAACCAGGACCGGCTCAAAGAGCCCGAGGCTGGTTTTGCTTAGGAGGGGGGACCCCACGCATTTTTATTTTTATTTTTAACAATGTCCTTTTTTTCACGAAAGGTGCACAATGAAGCCCAGCACGGATCTCACAGATCCGGCAGAGATTCATTGTGTTAATGTCGGTAGTGTTTTACAATTCACTCCCGTAAAACACTGCCAAAAAATACGAATGACATCAACATCGGAAAATTTGAAAATGCAGAATACGACAGCTTAGTAAATTAGTCGTAATTAATTCAAAAAGTTGCAATTTTACACTTTCGATGTCATTCGTGTTTGAACTTTAACCTCATTCGGAAAAATACGAATTTTAGTAAATATACCCCACAGTGTCCCAAGGGTACAAACTGGAGTTGCAGGAGATGCCACCCCCCCCCACCCCCCCCGCCGTTTTTTCAAATCAGCCTTGCCAGTTTCTCTTCCAGAAAGACAAGTAGTAAATGCTGCGATACAAAAGCTGTGTCAACAGAGGGTCATTGTTCCGGTTCCCCCATCCCAACGGGGGGAAGGGCTCTATTCAAGTCTCCTTGTCGTGACGAAGCCGGACGGCTCGGTCAGACCGATTCTGAACCTAAAATCCCTCAATCCATTCTTGAAAACTTTCAAGTTCAAGATGGAATCTCTTCGAGCTGTGATCTCCAGCTTAGAAGGGGGGGGATTTTATGGCATCAGTCGACATAAAGGATGCCTACTTACACGTCCCGATATAAATTCTCCTCATCAGGCCTTCCTATGATTTGCGGTGCAGGATTGTCATTACCAATTTCAGACGTTGCCATTTGGGCTTTCTACGGCCCGAGGGTCTTTACCAAGGTGATGGCGGAAATGATGGTACTCCTACGCAAGCAGGGTGTCACAATTATCCCGTACTTGGACGATCTCCTGATAAAGGCGAGATCAAAAGAGCAGTTGCTAAGAAGTGTAGAACTCTCCCTGACGGTTCTGCAACATCATGGTTGGATTCTCAATTTGCCAAAGTCTCAGTTGATTCCGACAACTCGGCTGCCCTTCTTGGGCATGATCCTAGACACAAAACTATGGAGAGTGTTTCTTCCGGCGGAAAAAGCTCTGGAAATCCAGACCATGGTCAAGGAGATTCTGAAACCGGCAAGAGTGTCGATTCATCAATGCACTCGAGTGCTAGGGAAGATGGTTGCGGCTTACGAAGCCATTCCGTTTGGCAGGTTTCAAGCCCGGGTGTTTCAGTGGGATCTGCTGAACAAATGGTCCGGGTCTCACCTGCACATGCATCGGAAAATAATTCTATCTTCCAGGACCAGAATTTCTTTCCTGTGGTGGCTGCAAAGTTCTTACCTTCTAGAGGGACGCAGGTTCTGAATCCAAGATTGGGTCCTGCTGACCACAGATGCAAGTCTCCGAGGCTGGGGTGCAGTCACACAAGGAAGAAGTTTCCAGGGAAAATGGTCAAGCCAGGAATCTTGTCTCCACATAACTGTTCTCGAGTTAAGAGCCATTTACAACGGCCTTCTGCAAGCGAAGAATCTTCTTCAAGGTCCACCTGTCCTGATCCAGTCGGACAACATAACGGCGGTGGCGTATGTAAACTGCCAGGGCAGAACAAAGAACAGGGCGGCAATGGCAGAGGCCACAAGAGTTCTCCGCTGGGCGGAACAGCACGTGAGCGCTCTGTCAGCAGTTTTCCTTCTGGGCGTGGACAACTGGGAAGCAGACTTTCTCAGCAGACACTATCTCCATCCAGGAGAGTGGGCTCTTCATCCAGAGGTGTTTGCAAAAGTGACAAGGCGTTGGGGAATTCCTCAAATAGACATGATGGCGTCTCGCCTCAACAAGAATCTTCCGGGGTATTGTCCAGGTTGAGGAACCCCCAAGCCAGTGCAGTGGACGCCCTGGTAACTTCGTGGGTGTTTCAGTCGGTGTATGTGTTCCCCCCGCTTCCTCTCATTCCAAGAGTGCTGAGGATCATAAGACGAACAAGGGGTCAGGCAATACTCGTCATTCCAGATTGGCCACGAAGGGCCTGGTATCCGGATCTTCGGGAATTGCTCACAGAAGATCCTTGGCCACTTCCTCTAAGAGAGGATCTGTTACTGCAGGGGCCATGCATGTTTCCAGACTTACCACGGCTGCGTGGAGGTTGAACGCCAAATCCTAGCTTGTAAAGGTATTCCCGGGGAAGTCATCCCCACTCTCCTTAAGGCTAGAAAGGAGGTCACAGCAAAACATTATCACCGTATTTGGAAAAAATATGTGTCGTGTTGTGAATCCAAAACAGCTCCTGCGGAGGAATTTCATTTGGGTCGTTTCCTTCACTTTTTGCAGGCAGGTGTGGATGCAGGCCTGAAATTAGGTTCCATCAAAGTGCAGATTTCGGCTTTATCTATTTTCTTTCAAAAAGAATTGGCCGCCCTTCCTGAGGTTCAGACTTTTGTGAAGGGAGTGCGGCATAACCATCCTCCATTTGTGCCACCCGTGGCACCGTGGGATCTTGAAGTGGTGTTACAGTTTCTTATGTCTCACTGGTTTGAACCTTTGCGAAAGGTTGAGTTGAAGTTTCTCACTTGGAAAATGGTCATGCTTTTGGCTTTGGCGTCTGCCAGACGAGTGTCAGAGTTGGCGGCTTTGTCTCACAAGAGCCCATATTTGATTTTTCATACGGATAGAGCGGAATTGAGGACTCGTCAACAATTTGTGCTGAAGGTGGTTTCTTCGTTTCACATAAATCAACCTATTATGGTACCTCTGGCTATGGATGCTGTGGCAGTCCCAAAATCTCTTGATGACGTAAGAGCTTTGAAAATTTATGTTGCCAGAACGGCTCTTGTTAGGAAAACGGAAGCTCTGTTTGTCCTGTATGCTTCCAGCAAGATTGGAAATCCTGCTTCCAAGCAGACTATTGCACGCTGGATTTGTAATACGATTCAGCACATTCATTCTTCGGCTGGGTTGCCGTTGCCGAAATCAGTAAAGGCCCATTCTACCAGGAAGGTGGGCTCTTCTTGGGCGGCTGCCCGAGGGGTCTCGGCGCTCCAACTTTGCCGAGCAGCTACGTGGTCGGGTTCAAACACTTTTGCTAAGTTCTATAAGTTTGATACCCTGGCTGAGGAGGAACTCATGTTTGCTCAATCATTGCTGCAGAGTTGTCCGCACTCTCCCGCCCGGTCTGGAGTTTTGGTATAGACCCCATGGTCCTTTTGGAGTCCCCAGCATCTTCTTGGACATAAGAAAAAATAGGAGTTTGATACCTACCGGTAATCCTTTTCTCCTAGTCCGTAGAGGATGCTGGGCGCCAATCACAGTGCGGACTGATACTTGCAGTTGTATTGATACTTGTTGTTTTCGGTTACACGAAGGTTGTGTATCAGTTATATTCAGCTTGTTGCTGTTGTTAGTTCATACTGTTATCTGGTATTCCTGTTAATCCAGTTGTACGGTGTGTTTGTGGTGTGAGCTGGTATGTCTCTCGCCCTTAGTTTAACAAAAATCCTTTCCTCGAAATGTCCGTTTCTCCTGGGCACAGTTCCTATAACTGAGGTCTGGAGGAGGGGCATAGAGGGAGGAGCCAGTTTACACCCAGTCAAAGTTTTTTTAGTGTGCCCATGTCTCCTGTGGATCCCGTCTATACCCCATGGTCCTTTTGGAGTCCCCAGCATCCTCTACGGACTAGGAGAAAAGGATTTACCGGTAGGTATCAAAATCCTATTTTCATCCTCCAAATTTTTATTCTCCATTATTTTTGTGGAGTTATATAACACAATATGCGACACAGGAGAGCGTACCCCTACACCTCACAGGGCAAACCCTGTCAAAATTATTTGGATTAAATATTAATAACCCCTTTATTTGGAGTAAATAAAATACAGCACAGGACAGCACCAATGAACTTATATGGCAGCATGGGTGTAGTATGGTATGCCGGCAGCCGGGCTCCCGGCGACCAGCATACCGGCGCCGGGAGCCCGACCGCCGGCATACAGACAGCGTGGCGAACACAAATGAGCCCCTTGCGGGCTCGCTGTGCTCGCCATGCTGCGGGCACGGTGGCGCACCACGCTATTTATTCTCCCTCCAGGAGGGTCGTGGACCCCCACGAGGGAGAATACCTGTCGGTATGCCGGCTGTCGGGGTTCCGGCACCGGTATACTGTGCGCCGGGATCCCGACAGTCGGCAACCTGAAGACCACCCGGCAGCACCACTGGACTGGATTTATACGGAGTTATATGGATTTATATGGAATTATACGGCAGGATAACTGGAATTATACGGCAGTATCACGGGAATTATATGGCAATATCAAAGGGAATTATACGGCAATATCACAGGGATTTTACAGCAATATCACAAGAATTATACGCCAGTATTCCGAGAATTATACAGCAATATCACAGGAATTATACGCCAGTATCACGGGAATTATATGGCAATATCACGGGAATTATACCACAATATCACAGTAATTATACACCAGTATCACAGGAATTATATGGCAATATCACGGGAATTATACAGCAATATCACAGTAATTATACACCAGTATCACAGGAATTATACGGCAATATCACGGGAATTATACAGCAATATCACTAGTATATACGCTAGTAACACTGGATATATGGCAGCAGAGGACTCCACCACTGTGACTGGTCACTGGACTAATGCTGCACAAGAGAGATACTACCCCTGGTCTGATACAAGACAACACAGCAAAACTGCAAGGGACTTATACAGCAGCCAGCAGCACTGGGGACATATAGCAGCAGAGGACACCAACACTGTGACTGGCTGGACTGATGCAGCATAAGACACTGACTACACTGGACTGAGCGGCACAAGACAGCACTAGAATCGCCACCTCACTTTCCCGCCCCCACACAGACACTGAGGACAGAGACACGTCCTCTCACTACACTCTCCGAGACTGGAGTAAAATGGCCAAGATGTGCGGCTCCTTATATGGAATCCAAATCCCGCGAGAATCCGACAGCGGGATGATGACGTTTTGCCTCGTTCTGGTTTCCGAGTCAGGTGGGAAAACCCAAGCCTGACTCGGAACTGGATCTGAATGGTAAAGTCCGGTAGGGTTCGGTTCTCAAAGAACCGAACCCGCTCATCTCTAAATATTACATAATATGAACTGGAGGCACGGTAATCTTACATACATGCTCATGGTTTTATTTCGTTAACCTTTTATTTCTCATGAATGGCAGCTATGGCAGTTTTGGGTATGTTTATAACTAGCCACACATGCCATGATGTTTTTGGCGATCTCAGGAAATTGGGCCCACATTGCGGCATGTTTGGCCCTAAAACAGATGTGATTTTGAATAATCACATAATTATTGGGCATGGTGGAAGCACTGAATAGCCAGATCTTCTCAAATTGAGCCATCCACGCCTATGACCAAATGGAACAGTGATAGCTCCTCCTGTGCAGTGGATCTCTCAATTTCTCAGTTAAGGGCCCTACACACTGCGCGATCCTCCGCCGAGCTGCCCAACGGCAGATACGGCCGACGGGCAACCCGGCGGCAGGGGGGCAGTGACGGGGGAGTGAAGTTTCTTCACTCCCCCCATCACCCGGCTCCATGGCAGTGCAGGCAAATATGGACGAGAGCGCCCATATTGGCCTGCATGCACAACCAACAGAGCACCAGCGCTAAACGAGAGCGGGGCCGTGCATCGTTCATCGCTGGTGCCTCTACACTGAAAGATATGAACGGTATCTTGTTCATTAATGAACGAGATCGTTCATATCTTTCACTCATATCGCCCAGTGTGTAGGGCCTATTACCTATAAGATATGCAAAGGTAATCACTCTAGATCAGACATTCCTAACCTCGGTCCTCAAGACACACTTATTAAGGTGGATAAACAATATAAAATTATCTGTCCAATCTTTCTGGTTGGAACAAAAATCTGGTAATGTATGGGAACAAATGACAATTGGTCATTTGTTCCCAAACACTGGAAAACAGACAAAAATTGGTTAAATCCATTTGATTATACCAATTTATCCTGAAAAGTACAAAAATACCTTTGGAAAACCTCTGAATTGCGCAGAAATCACAGGGGAAGCCTATAGGTTTACACAATCCCCAAAGGGTGACCCTCCAAAACTCCCCAAAATATAATGGAAGAGTGAAAAAAATGGAGAAGGGTTCCCTCAGGCGCCCACCACCATAATCATAGTCAGCATAAAATTTATATAATGCCAAATGAATTATACATCCCTTACTCTGAGATTAATATCCACGTAGATCCGTCTTCAGTCAAATATTTTACCATAAACACAGGTTGGCATGAAAGAGAAGAATATATAGCATGTGTAGTAAAATCACAATTTACTTGTACACACTAACACACATGAAATAAACATGAAACATGCATGAAGGACTACCCAGAGCCCTGCTGAAACGGGGAGCCAGAATAATTACTAGAGATGAGCGGGTTCGGTTAGCCGAGAACCGAACCCTACAAACTCCACGTGTCAAACACGGTTCCGAGCACGGCTCGGTTATTCCTGACCCGGAAAACCCGAACGAGGCAAAATATCATCATCCCGCTGTCGGATTCTCGCGAGATTCGGATTCCATATAAAGAGCTGCGCATCGCCGCCATTTTCACTCGGGCATTGTAGAGAGTACAGAGAGGACGTGGCTACGTTCTCTCAGTGTCAGTTCTCAGTATCAGTGCGCAATATCAGTGGTAGTAGTGTCCTGTGACTGTGCATCGGTCATCATCATTCCAGTCACAGTGGTATCTGGGGGGTGACAATTCCAGAGTGCTTTTGTGCTGCTCATTAATACTAATACTAGTACAGTGTCTTGTGCTGCTCAGTGTCAGTTCTCAGTAGTATCATCAGTGCTCAGTATCACTGCTCAGTAGTATTATCAGTGCTCAGTATCACTAGTCAGTGCTCAGTGTCTTGTGCTGTATTGTGCTGCTCAGTGTCAGTTCTCAGTAGTATCATCCGTGCTCAGTATCACTGCTCAGTAGTATCATCAGTGCTCAGTATCACTGGTCAGTGCTCAGTGTCTTGTGCTGCATCGTGCTGCTCAGTGTCAGTTCTCAGTAGTATCATCAGTGCTCAGTATCACTGTTCAGTAGTATCATCAGTGCTCAGTATCACTGCTCAGTAGTATAATCAGTGCTCAGTATCACTGGTCAGTGCTCAATGTCTTGTGCTGCATCGTGTTGCTCAGTGTCAGTTCTCAGTAGTATCATCAGTGCTCAGTATCACTGCTCAGTAGTATCATCACTGCTCAGTATCACTGGTCAGTGCTCAGTGTCTTGTGCTGCATCGTGCTGCTCAGTGTCAGTTCTCAGTATCACTGCTCAGTAGTATCACCAGTGCTCAGTATCACTGGTCAGTGCTCAGTGTCTTGTGCTGCATCGTGCTGCTCAATGTCAGTTCTCAGTAGTATCAGTGCTCAGTATCACTGCTCAGTAGTATCATCAGTGCTCAGTATCACTGGTCAGTGCTCAGTGTCTTGTGCTGCATCGTGCTGCTCAGTGTCAGTTCTCAGTACTATCATCAGTGCTCAGTATCACTGCTCAGTAGTATCATCAGTGCTCAGTATCACTGCTCAGTAGTATAATTAGTGCTCAGTATCACTGATCAGTGCTCAGTGTCTTGTGCTGCATCGTGCTGCTCAGTGTCAGTTCTCAGTAGTATCATCAGTGCTCAGTGTAGTATCCAATCCCAAAAGATTACCTCTTGCATACTTAGTGACATAAAATACAGTTTTTGTCATTTTGTCATTTTTGCGTGCAATTATGTAAAAAAAAAACCTTTAGTGGAAGAGGTCGTTTATTACCATAGGTGAATATTTTCACAGATGTTGGATTCAAAATTACTCTGCCATGCAGCTTCTTGAAACTGGTAGCATCCATTATATTTACAGAAGCACCGGAATCTATGAGAAAGTCTACAGAAGTGTGTTCTAGAGTGATGGCAGTTTTTGGATTGACCTTGTTTTTTCCAACTTGATGAATCATGTAGATAAATCCTTCTGACTTGTCATCACTGTCAGATGATTCTGCAGGTGGATCCACTGTAGAATGTTGATCCACACAACGCAGTCTTTTGCCTGGATTTAAACTAGTGATGAGTGGGTTCGGATCCTCGGGATCCGAACCCGCCCGAACTTCAACTTTTTTTTTTTTTTCACGGGTCCGAGCGACTCGGATCCTCCCGCCTTGCTCGGTTAACCCGAGCGCGCCCGAACGTCATCATCCCGCTGTCGGATTCTCGCGAGATTCGGATTCTATATAAGGAGCCGCGCGTCGCCGCCATTTTCACACGTGCATTGAGATTGATAGGGAGAGGACGTGGCTGGCGTCCTCTCCGTTATAGTAGAAAAGACTGAGTGACTTAGTTATAATTGTGGGGAGGATTGGGGATGGGGAGCAGCTGTTAGGGAGTACAGTGCAGGGTTTTGATTATAATACCACCAGTGAGTTTAATCCGTTGTTTCTCTGCCTGAAAAAAATGCTCCACCATATCTGTGCTCACTCAGTGTACTGCACTGCTGCATATATCTGTGCTGAGTGCACTGCTCACACTGCCTAATTGTGGGGACTGGGGAGCAGTTATAGCAGGAGTACAGTGCACAGTTTTGCTGACAGTGACCACCAGTCCAGTATACGTTTGTCTGCCTGAAAAACACTCCTGTGCTGGCTTTTTTTTTCTTCATACTAGTTTAGCAGTCTGCTGACAGTGTCCACCAGGTCCGTTATTATTATACAGTATATTATATATATATATATATATATATATATAGCAGTACGGTAGGCCACGGCTGTACCTACCTCTGTGTCGTCAGTGCACTCGTCGTCCATAAGTAATATAATACTATACTATAGTATCCATCCATCTACATTGTATACCTGTGGTGGCTTTTTTTTTCTTCATACTAGTTTAGCAGTCTGCTGACAGTGTCCACCAGGTCCGTTATTATTATTATACAGTATATTATATATATATATATATATATATATATATATATATATATATATAGCAGTACGGTAGGCCACGGCTGTACCTACCTCTGTGTCGTCAGTGCACTCGTCGTCCATAAGTAATATAATACTATACTATCCATCCATCTACATTGTATACCTGTGGTGGGTTTTTTTTTCTTCATACTAGTTTAGCAGTCTGCTGACAGTGTCCACCAGGTCCGTTATTATTATTATACAGTATATTATATATATATATATATAGCAGTACGGTAGGCCACGGCTGTACCTACCTCTGTGTCGTCAGTGCACTCGTCGTCCATAAGTAATATAATACTATACTATCCATCCATCTACATTGTATACCTGTGGTGGTTTTTTTTTTCTTCATACTAGTTTAGCAGTCTGCTGACAGTGTCCACCAGGTCCGTTATTATTATACAGTATATTATATATATATATATATATAGCAGTACGGTAGGCCACGGCTGTACCTACCTCTGTGTCGTCAGTGCACTCGTCGTCCATAAGTAATATAATACTATACTATCCATCCATCTACATTGTATACCTGTGGTGGTTGTTTTTTTCTTCATACTAGTTTAGCAGTCTGCTGACAGTGTCCACCAGGTCCGTTATTATTATACAGTATATTATATATATATATAGCAGTACGGTAGGCCACGGCTGTACCTACCTCTGTGTCGTCAGTGCACTCGTCGTCCATAAGTAATATAATACTATACTATCCATCCATCTACATTGTATACCTGTGGTGGTTTTTTTTTTCTTCATACTAGTTTAGCAGTCTGCTGACAGTGTCCACCAGGTCCGTTATTATTATACAGTATATTATATATATATAGCAGTACGGTAGGCCACGGCTGTACCTACCTCTGTGTCGTCAGTGCACTCGTCGTCCATAAGTAATATAATACTATACTATAGTATCCATCCATCTACATTGTATACCTGTGGTGGCTTTTTTTTCCTTCATACTAGTTTAGCAGTCTGCTGACAGTGTCCACCAGGTCCGTTATTATTATTATACAGTATATTATATATATATATATATATATATATATATAGCAGTACGGTAGGCCACGGCTGTACCTACCTCTGTGTCGTCAGTGCACTCGTCGTCCATAAGTAATATAATACTATACTATCCATCCATCTACATTGTATACCTGTGGTGGTTTTTTTTTCCTTCATACTAGTTTAGCAGTCTGCTGACAGTGTCCACCAGGTCCGTTATTATTATTATACAGTATATTATATATATATATATATATATATATATATATATATATAGCAGTACGGTAGGCCACGGCTGTACCTACCTCTGTATCGTCAGTGCACTCGTCGTCCATAAGTAATATAATACTATACTATCCATCCATCTACATTGTATACCTGTGGTGGTTTTTTTTTCTTCATACTGGTTTAGCAGTCTGCTGACAGTGTCCACCAGGTCCGTTATTATTATTATACAGTACATTATATATATATATATATAGCAGTACGGTAGGCCACGGCTGTACCTACCTCTGTGTCGTCAGTGCACTCGTCGTCCATAAGTAATATAATACTATACTATCCATCCATCTACATTGTATACCTGTGGTGGCTTTTAGTTGTGCGCATTAAAATATGGAGAACAAAAATGTGGAGGTTAAAAAAATAGGGAAAGATCGAGATCCACTTCCACCTCGTGCTGAAACTGCTGCCACTAGTCATGGCCAAGACGATGAAATGCCATCAACGTCGTCTGCCAAGGCCGATGCCCAATGTCATAGTACAGAGCATGTAAAATCCAAAACACAAAAGTTCAGTAAAATGACCCAAAAATCAAAATTAAAAGCGTCTGAGGAGAAGCGTAAACTTGCCAATATGCCATTTACGACACGGAGTGGCAAGGAACGGCTGAGGCCCTGGCCTATGTTCATGGCTAGTGGTTCAGCTTCACATGAGGATGGAAGCACTCATCCTCTCGCTAGAAAAAAGAAAAGACTTAAGCTGGCAAAAGCACAGCAAAGAACTGTGCGTTCTTTGAAATCACAAATCCCCAAGGAGAGTCCAATTGTGTCGGTTGCGATGCCTGACCTTCCCAACACTGGACGGGAAGAGCTTGCGCCTTCCACCATTTGCACGCCCCCTGCAAGTGCTGGAAGGAGCACCCGCAGTCCAGTTCCTGATAGTCAAATTGAAGATGTCAGTGTTGACGTACACCAGGATGAGGATATGGGTGTTGCTGGCGCTGGTGAGGAAATTGACAAGGAGGATTCTGATGGTAATGTGGTTTGTTTTAGTCAGGCACCCGGGGAGACACCTGTTGTCCGTGGGAGGAATATGGCCATTGACATGCCTGGTCAAAATACAAAAAAAATCAGCTCTTCAGTGTGGAATTATTTCAACAGAAATGCGGACAACTGGTGTCAAGCTGTGTGTTGCCTTTGTCAAGCTGTAATAAGTAGGGGTAAGGACGTTAACCACCTCGGAACATCCTCCCTTATACGTCGCATTCATAATAAGTCAGTGACAAGTTCAAAAACTTTGGGCGACAGCTGAAGCAGTCCACTGACCAGTAAATCCCTTCCTCTTGTAACCAAGCTCCCGCAAACCACACCACCAACTCCCTCAGTGTCAATTTCCTCCTTACCCAGGAAAGCCAATAGTCCTACAGGCCATGTCACTGGCAAGTCTGACGAGTCCTCTCCTGCCTGGGATTCCTCCGATGCGTCCTTGAGTGTAACGCCTACTGCTGCTGGCACTGCTGTTGTTGCTGCTGGGAGTCGATCGTCATCCCAGAGGGGAAGTCGGAAGACCACTTGTACTACTTCCAGTAAGCAATTGACTGTCCAACAGTCCTTTGCGAGGAAGATGAAATATCACAGCAGTCATCCTGCTGCAAAGCGGATAACTCAAGCCTTGACAACTATGTTGGTGTTAGACGTGCATCCAGTATCCGCCGTTAGTTCACGGGGAACTAGAGAATTGCTTGAGGTAGTGTGCCCCCGTTACCAAATACCATCTAGGTTCCACTTCTCTAGGCAGGCGATACCGAGAATGTACACGGACGTCAGAAAAAGACTCACCAGTGTCCTAAAAAATGCAGTTGTACCCAATATGACTATACGACTGTGACAGCCCACTGGGTAGATGTATTGCCTCCCGCTGCAAGAACAGCAGCGGCGGCACCAGTAGCAGCATCTCGCAAACGCCAACTCGTTCCTAGGCAGGCTACGCTTTGTATCACCGCTTTCCAGAATACGCACACAGCTGAAAACCTCTTGCGGCAACTGAGGAAGATCATCGCAGAATGGCTTACCCCAATTGGACTCTCCTGGGGATATGTGGCATCGGACAACGCCAGCAATATTGTGCGTGCATTACATCTGGGCAAATTCCAGCACGTCCCATGTTTTGCACATACCTTGAATTTGGTGGTGCAGAATTATTTAAAAAACGACAGGGGCGTGCAAGAGATGCTGTCAGTGGCCAGAAGAATTGCGGGCCACTTTCGGCGTACAGGCACCGCGTACAGAAGACTGGAGCACCACCAAAAACACCTGAACCTGCCCTGCCATCATCTGAAGCAAGAGGTGGTAACGAGGTGGAATTCAACCCTCTATATGCTTCAGAGGATGGAGGAGCAGCAAAAGGCCATTCAAGCCTATACATCTGGCCACGATATAGGCAAAGGAGGTGGAATGCACCTGTCTCAAGCGCAGTGGAGATGGATTTCAACGTTGTGCAAGGTTCTGCAACCTTTTGAACTTCCCACACGTGAAGTCAGTTCAGACACTGCCAGCCTGAGTCAGGTCATTCCCCTCATCAGGCTTTTGCAGAAGAAGCTGGAGGCATTGAAGGAGGAGCTAAAACAGAGCGATTCCGCTAGGCATGTGGGACTTGTGGATGGAGCCCTTCTTTCGCTTAACCAGGATTCACGGGTGGTCAATCTGTTGAAATCAGAGCACTACATTTTGGCCACCGTGCTCGATCCTAGATTTAAAACCTACGTTGGATCTCTCTTTCCGGCAGACACAAGTCTGCAGAGGTTCAAAGACCTGCTGGTGAGAAAATTGTCAAGTCAAGCGGAACGCGACCCGTCAACATCTCCTCCTTCACATTCTCCCGCAACTGGGGGTGCGAGGAAAAGGCTACGAATTCCGAGCCCACCCACTGGCGGTGATGCAGGGCAGTCTGGAGCGACTGCTGATGCTGACATCTGGTCCGGACTGAAGGACCTGCCAACGATTACTGACATGTCGTCTACTGTCACTGCATATGATTCTCTCACCATTGAAAGAATGGTGGAGGATTATATGAGTGACCGCATCCAAGTAGGCACGTCAGACAGTCCGTACCTATACTGGCAGGAAAAAGAGGCAATTTGGAGGCCCTTGCAGAAACTGGCTTTATTCTACCTAAGTTGCCCTCACTCAAGTGTGTACTCCGAAAGAGTGTTTAGTGCCGCCGCTCACCTTGTCAGCAATCGGCGTACGAGGTTACTTCCAGAAAATGTGGAGAAGATGATGTTCATTAAAATGAATTATAATCAATTCCTCTGTGGAGACATTCACCAGCAGCAATTGCCTCCAGAAAGTACACGGGGACCTGAGATGGTGGATTCCAGTGGGGACGAATTAATAATCTGTGAGGAGGGGGATGTACACAGTGAAAGGGGTGATGAATCGGACGATGATGATGAGGTGGACATCTTGCCTCTGTAGAGCCAGTTTGTGCAAGGAGAGATTGATTGCTTCTTTTTTGGTGGGGGCCCAAACCAACCAGTCATTTCAGTCACAGTCGTGTGGCAGACCCTGTCGCTGAAATGATGGGTTCGTTAAAGTGTGCATGTTCTGTTTATACAACATAAGGGTGGGTGGGAGGGCCCAAGGACAATTCCATCTTGCACCTCTTTTTTCTTTCATTTTTCTTTGCGTCATGTGCTTTTTGGGGAGTATTTTTTTGAAGGGCCATCCTGCGTGACACTGCAGTGCCACTCCTAGATGGGCCAGGTGTTTGTGTCGGCCACTAGGGTCGCTTAGCTTAGTCACACAGCTACCTCATTGCGCCTCTTTTTTTCTTTGCGTCATGTGCTGTTTGGGGAGTATTTTTTTGAAGGGCCATCCTGCATGACACTGCAGTGCCACTCCTAGATGGGCCAGGTGTTTGTGTCGGCCACTTGGGTCGCTGAGCTTAGTCACACAGCTACCTCATTGCACCTATTTTTTTCTTTGCGTCATGTGCTGTTTGGGGAGTATTTTTTTGAAGGGTTATCCTGCGTGACACTGCAGTGCCACTCCTAGATGGGCCAGGTGTTTGTGTCGGCCACTAGGGTCGCTTAGCTTAGTCACACAGCTACCTCATTGCGCCTCTTTTTTTCTTTGCGTCATGTGCTGTTTGGGGAGTATTTTTTTGAAGGGCCATCCTGCGTGACACTGCAGTGCCACTCCTAGATGGGCCAGGTGTTTGTGTCGGCCACTAGGGTCGCTTAGCTTAGTCACACAGCTACCTCATTGCGCCTCTTTTTTTCTTTGCGTCATGTGCTGTTTGGGGAGTATTTTTTTGAAGGGCCATCCTGCCTGACACTGCAGTGCCACTCCTAGATGGGCCAGGTGTTTGTGTCGGCCACTTATGTCGCTTAGCTTAGCCATCCAGCGACCTCGGTGCAAATTTTAGGACTAAAAATAATATTGTGAGGTGTGGAGTGTTCAGAATTGACTGAAAATGAGTGGAAATTATGGTTAATAATACTATGGGATCAAAATGACCCCCAAATTCTATGATTTAAGCTGTTTTTTAGGGTTTTTTGAAAAAAACACCCGAATCCAAAACACACCCGAATCCGACAAAAAAAATTCGGTGAGGTTTTGCCAAAACGCGTTCGAACCCAAAACACGGCCGCGGAACCGAACCCAAAACTAAAACACAAAACACGAAAAATTTCCGGTGCACATCACTAATTTAAACTGCTGTAAGGATTGTGTGGTGTAGACTTGATTTCCTTAGATTTACAAACAGAGGAAAAGTGATTTCTTTTGCCACATGCAGTGCAAATTTTACCTGTGGCAGGACAGTCTCCTGAATGTGGATAGGAGCGTCCACACCTGTAACATGATCTAGATTTACCTGTCTCCAAAATGGTACCTGTGTCAGTGTGTAATTTATTGCACACTTGCAGCTGGGTCATGCCCCTCTCCATGTCTTTAGCATGTGTCTCTGAAAGTTCTAGACTTCTAGCATATTGCTGCAGCTCAGTCAGCATCATTTCAGATTTAAGAGCACGTCTGCGCAACTTTCCACATGTGCCAAATGCGATCAGCTGCTGCTTAATTTCATCCTCTACATCATGGTGGAACTGACAAGTTTTGTCAAGAATCCGTAATCTAGTAATGTATGCATCAACAGATTCAGTTTGCAGTTGCATAGCTGTCCTGAATAGGTATTTTGAATGTGACAGGCTGCATTTTGGGGCAAAAAAGGCAGTCAGAGAGCAGGGCCGTAACTACGTGTGTGCCAAGTGGGCTTGGCACACAGCGCAGATGCCCTGAGGGCGCACGGCCAGCGGCATGTAATGAGTCAAATTGACTCATTACATGCCGCCTCTGCTGTGTGCTGTGTGTGCCGCGCTGTGGAGGGAGAAGAGACCAGCGCCGGGCAGCGGAGAAGGAGGAGGATGGAGGGGGAGCAGGGAGCCGCAGCAGCGCTATTTCATTGGTAGTAAGCGCCGCTGCAGCATCCCCCTCTCCTTCTGTATTGGCTGCCCGGCGCTGCTGTGGATGCTGGGATGCGGTTCCTCCATCCCAGCATCCACAGCAGCGCCGGGCAGCCAATACGGAAGGAGAGGGGGATGCTGCAGCGGCGCTTACTACCAATGACATAGCGCTGCTGCGGCTCCCTGCTCCCCCTCCCTGCTCCTCCTTCTCACCTCACTGCCTGCACCGAGGGAGCTGCACGAGGAGCCTGACTGCCAGCAGGGAGATGGTAAGTATCTCTCTCTCTCTCTCTCTCTCTCTCTCTCAGGGGGACACCGTCTGCCGCAATGTGTAAAAAGGGGGCCTGGCTGTCGCAATGTGTAAAAAGGGGGCCTGGCTGCCGCAATGTGTAAAAAGGGGGCCCTGCTGCTGCAATGTGTAAAAAGGGGGACTGGCTGCCGCAATGTGTAAAAAAGGGTCCTGGCTGCTGCAATGTGTAAAAAGGGGGACTGGCTGCCGCAATGTGTAAAAAGGGGGACTGGCTGCCGCAATGTGTAAAAAGGTGGCCTGGCTGCCGCAATGTGTAAAAAGGGGGACTGGCTGCCGCAATGTGTAAAGAGGGGGCCTGGCTGCCGCAATGTGTAAAAAGGGGGACTGGCTGCCGCAATGTGTAAAAAGGGGGACTGGCTGCCGCAATGTGTAAAAAGGGGGCCTGGCTGCCGCAATGTGTAAAAAGGAGGACTGGCTGCCGCAATGTGTAAAAAGGGGTCCTGGCTGCTGCAATGTGTAAAAAGGGGGCCTGGCTGCCGCAATGTGTAAAAAGCGGGCCTGGCTGCCGCAATGTGTAAAAAGGGGGACTGGCTGCCGCAATGTGTAAAAAGGGGGACTGTCTGCTGTAATGTGTAAAAAGGGGGACGCTGTCTGCTGTAATGTATAAAAGGGGCTCTACCTGGTGTAGTGGCGCTACTGTGCAGCGTAATTTGAATAATGTAGACTACTGTGCACCGTAGTATGAATTGCTATTATTTTGTGGCCACGCCCCTATAATTTTTAACGCGCCTGCGGCGCGCCCTGCCCCTGTCTTACATGGGGGGGGGGGGGGGGGGCGCCACTGTCGTTTCTTGCACACAGCGCTAAAATGCCTAGTTACGGCACTGTCAGATAGTCCCTGTATTTGTTATAATCCCTGGTGTCTGCCTCTGGCAAAGTATCATACAGTTCATAAATCTTGGAGCCAGCACTGAGAAGAAGCATGCTTTTCTTTTTGCTATCAGAAGTAACCCCCATAGCTTCATTATAGTGATCAAACTGGGCAAGCCATTTTCTCCATAACTCTGCTGCATGAGGGGCATCAATATGCAGAAACTGAGGGATTAATGCTAGCATGTCAGCCATGGTGACTAAGAGGAATGTATAATAGCTGAGTGTAAGTAGTTAAATGTTTATCCTCGTCGCCAGTTGTTATGTCCTGATTTACATCTCTTTATTTCAATGAATCATGCAGTATGAAGATTATGTATTTTATTTCTTATTGGTAAGTAGTACTTGCATGGTTACAGATAGAAATCAACTCCACATTCTGCTCTCCTTCTCATTACGGTTGATTCTATATCGGAGTGGGAGAAGGGACCTTCTGATGTGCCTAGGGGAGAAGACACGTCACCAGGGGGAGGAGCTACGGCCGAACAGGGTACCCGAAAAGTACCCTCGCGGGCTTGCTTCGCTCGCCACGCTTCGGGCACGGTGGCTCGCTCCGCTCCGCTCGCCACCTGATTACTAAAGGTAATAGTTGGTGAAATGGATAGTAGAGGAACTATCCCGCTGGCGTAGCTCCTCCCCCTTGTGTCGTTACTCCTCCCCCTGACGGAAAAGGTCCCTTAGCCCACTTGGATCTAGCTTCAACCTTCTCCTTACTCTCCTTCTATTTCCTTCTTCCTTCTACTTCCTGATCACATGTTTATCTGTGCAGCCAGATTCTTAAAGGTACACTACCTCATCTAGCTAATGCACATAAACTATCTTCATATATACTACACTCAGTATCACTGCTCAGTAGTTTCATCAGTGCTCAGTATCACTGGTCAGTGCTCAGTGTCTTGTGCTGCATCGTGCTGCTCAGTGTCAGTTCTCAGTATCACTGCTCAGTAATATCATCAGTGCTCAGTATCACTACTCAGTAGTATCATCAGTGCTCAGAATCACTGGTCAGTGCACCTCTTTTTCTCTTTTCTTTGCATCATGTGCTGTTTGGGGACTATTTTTTTAAAAGTGCCATCCTGTCTGACACTTCCGTATACGTCCAGTGGTACTGCCATTTGATATAATTCCCGACATTACTGCCATTTAATTCCAGTGATTTTGTCATTTTCTTCCAGTGATTTGGACCAATAATACCACTGATTAGAACGAATAATTCCTGTGATACTTTCTTTTAATTCTAGTGATTTTTTCATTTTCTTCCAGTGATTTGGACTAATAATTCCATTGATTATAACGAATAATTCCAGTGATATTGCCTTATAATTCACATGATACTGGAGTCTAATTCTAGATGGGCCAGGTGTTTGTGTCGCTTAGCTTAGCCATCCAACGACCTTGGTGCACCTCTTTTTTTCTTTGCATCATGTGCTGTTTGGGGACTATTTTTTTAAGTGCCATCCTGTCTGACACTGCAGTGCCACTCCTAGATGGGCAAGGTATTTGTGCCGGCCACTTGGGTCGCTTAGCTTAGTCATCCAGCGACCTCGGTGCAAATTTTAGGACTAAAAATAATAGTGTGAGGTGTTCAGAATAGACTGGAAATGAGTGGATATTATTGTTATTGAGGTTAATAATATTATAGGATCAAAATTACCGCCAAATTCTATGATTTTAGCTGTGTTTGTGGGTTTTTTTCAAAAATCACCCGAATCCAAAACACATCCGAATACAAAACCCGATAGGGTGGTTTTGCCAAAACGCGTCCGAATCCGAAACACGACCGCGGACCCGAATCCAAAACCAAAACACTAAACATGAAAAATGCCTGCTGCACATCTCTAATAATTACCAGCAAGTATGAGAACCGATAATAAACAGTTCTCAAAACAGTTCTAATTACAGTCACCCAGTGTCTCTCCAGAAAAGTCCACTGGAACCGGTTACTGGTGTTTTATTCAGCAGTCCAGGTGGTAATAGGCAGGAGCTGTGGGGTCCGTTTTTGTCCCTTATAAACCGACGCGTTTCCACCCGTAATGCTGCGGGTCTTTTTCAAGGTGAAGTAAGGGACACTTTCCTGATCCATATCCTTATACCGTTCTTTAGCCAATAGGAACTCTGATCCATATTTGGATTTAGCTGGTGATCCAAATTCAAAATTCCCCCAGTTGTCATGGAGATATCACCCTCCAATCCAGATAGAAGCCCGCCCACACTCTGTTGCGTCACTTCCGGTGGTGCGGACTTTACACTCAGGGCGGCTTCCGACATCCGCCTCCCTCCGTGTTTGCCAATCACTATCGTCATATCCGGTAGATGGACATATTACATCGGTGGCTTCCGCCAACCCTTCTTTCATCGTTTTTTGCCAACCAAAACCCGGAAGTGTCGCTTAGACGTGCTTAGAGCCTCTGATCTCTCCCCTATCCCATCTCCATAGCAACCGCAACGGGGCAATACAACATATGCTCAACTAAGATAGGGGGAAGGGGCTGTCTCTCTGATATTTAAACTCTAATAATGAAAAGAGTAAACAAGGTCCATTTTCCGCCGAGGTGTCCGGACATTCTAAATGTCCGGACACCTAAATGGACCTTGTTTACTCTTTTTTTTCTTATTAATCTCAGAATAAGGGATGTATAATTCATTTGGCATTATATACATTTTATGGTGACTATGATTATGGTGGTGGGCGCCTGAGGGAACACTTCTCCGTTTTTTTCACTATACCAATTTATCCGAACAACCATTTTTGCCCATTTTCCAGCTTTTGGGAGGAAATGGTCAATTGTCATTTGCTCTCATATATTACCAGATTTTCATTCGAACCAGCCAGCTTGGACAATGAATCTTTAGGTGTATGGTCAGTTTAACAGAGCAGATTTTAGGGATATCCAGGCACAGATGATTAAATCAAAATAACTGAGGTACTAATTAAGTCACCTGTGCTCAAACATGGATTTCAGTAAAACCTGGATTGTTAGTGTACCTTAGAACCGAGGTTGGGAATGCCTGCTCTGTATGGTCCAAGAGAAATTGCAATTTACTATGGATTATTTTGAAGTCTTGTGAGGAAATCTTCTGCATGGAACAATGGAACAAAGAATGAGGTTACCGGGGCATCCAGCAGTGATCCTTAAGGTTAGATGAACATTTACCAGCACATCTACCTCTGATCCTCAAGCTTAGAAGATGCAATATGGCCAGGACCGTAACTAGGGGTGTGCAGACGGTGCTTATCCCACAACACATTTGTCCTGTGAACACAACTGACCGCATCCACCTGCGATCCTCCTTGTATTTCTGTCTGCTCCCTCTCCTCTGTCCCTCACCCTGTGTCCCACCTGATACCTGATTGACAGTCGGGATTCGGTGGTTGTCCTGGAGCACTTGGGGGGTGCAGTCCAACAGGCAGCAGGCTCCGATGCTTGGCTCTCTAGGATTGGTTTCCCAGCATGATTGGGGAACAGCTGTGAGGCGATGGTCTGGTCCCTGCGATGCCGGCGTATCCGGCTGCATGAAAGTGGAGACCTCTGCCTGCCACTGTGGGGTTGTGGGTGTCTCCTGCGTCACACAATAATGCACCTCTGTTTTCCTTCCTCCAACTCCAGTACGGCAAGAGGTGGGCTTCGGCGCTAGGGGTCTCTAAGTGTGGTCGGGGAGAACTGTGAGGTGGCAGGGGATGGTGTCTGTGACGCTGGTTTGCCCCCATCTGTCTGCCCACCGATGCTGCTGCTCTGGTGATTAGAAGACTGCAGAGGTGCTGGAGCCAGGACATATGTATCAAATATAATGTGCAAAGGGGAATGACAATGAAGAGAAGAAATGATGATGAAGAGGAGGGATGAAAAGGAGCTCTACTGTTGAGCAATGTGTATAAGGGGCTTTGCTGTCTGGTGTAACTTGTATAAGGGGACTGCTGTGTGGTGTAATGTGAATAATGTACACTACTATGTGTGTAATGTGAATTGGTACTATTCTGCGGCCACGCCCCTTCCCCGCAAAGTCACACCCCGATAAGAGAGCAATTTTTCAGGTGTTATGTGAGGAGTGTGGTGTCTGGGAGCAGGACTACAGGAGGTACAGGAGAGGGAGTACTCATTTCCTTACTGCACATGCACACCAAGCATGCCTGTGTCCACAAGTTCTGCTGAACCTTACACCAGTAGCAAACCTCGGGGTGCAGCTTGTGCCCAGGTACTGGATGTTGGTGGCGTGGCTGGGGGGCAGACAGTGTGCTTTGACAAGAAAATTAGTCAATGTCATGCCAAATAGTTTTTAGCACTAGCAGTGCCGGCGGAACCCGCTCAGCAAAGGGATGCAAAGCAGGGAGGTGCGAGGCAGGAGAGGTGCTCTCCCTGCTCTGCATCCCTGTGCTTTTCGTTGTTCTGTTGGCTGTGCCTGTCACACTGTGGCAGACAGCAGAACCGGGACAGCATGAGGCGCGACTCTTCTAATCCACCCGTGCCGCTGATCACTGTGTCAGTGCAGTGGCACTAGCAGGAGGAGAGGGGGAGCTGGAAGGGTCGGACATAATGGGCTAGTGATGGCTCAGATGGCACAGAGCTTGTTACTGCAGACTGCAGAACTGCCAGTAGCCACTAGATGCCCCCATCTCCATAGAGCCATCTCACCTGCCTGAAGGAATAATAGATAGAGAGACAGCCTGAGACCCTGTGAGTGTGTGAGGAACTTCAACTGGGTGAGTTTGTTTTCTGTGTGATTATCTATCCTACCCTGTCTGTCTGTCTGTCTGTCTGTCTGTCTATCTATCTATCTATCTATCTATCTATCTATCTATCTATCTATCTATCTATCTCTGTACAGTTTCTATCTGTCTATCTATCTAATCTATCTATATCTGTCTGCCTATATCAAGCAATCTCTATATATGTGGAGGTGGATAATATACTGTGTGTGTGTGTATATATATATATATATATATATATATATATATATTTCTTGTACATCCTAGAGGATGCTGGGGTCCACATTAGTACCATGGGGTATAGACGGGTCCATCAGGAGCCATTGGCACTTTAAGAGTTTGAGAGTGTGGCCTGGCTCCTCCCTCTATGCCCTCCTACCAGACTCAGTTTAGAAAATGTGCCCGGAGGAGCCGGTCACAGCTAGGGGAGCTCTCCTGAGTTTTCCTAGAAAAAGTTATTTTTTAGAGTTTATTATTTTCCAGGGAGGCTGCTGGCAACAGCTTCCTTGCAGCGAGGGACTGAGGGGGGGAGCAATGTCTGCCCTGCGGGGTCTGAGCCACTGTCTCCACTGACTGGACACTGAGCTCCAGAGGGGTCTGATCGTTCTCCGCCACAGGGGACCGCTCGCCCCAGCAGCATGCCGCTGCCCCTTTGCAAAGCTGAAGAATCGGTGGCGAGTGAGACACCAACCCCCCTAGCAAGCGGGGGATCGGTGTGAAGATGGCGGCACAGGGTAGGAGCGCAGTACTAACTGCGCTCCGGGGATGGCTCAGAGGTACATGGTGCGGTGATGTGAGGGGCGCCCTGAGCCAACGCGACACCCTACACTGGTCCAGAAGCCTGTCGGGGTCCCAGGATCTCAGCCAGCACTAATTCCTCAGGCCAGTATAATCCACGAAGAGCGGGAAGACAGAGCTGTTAAGGGGGCGGAGCCTCTCCTCAGAGTGGACCCAGCAGCGTTCCAGCGCCATTTTCCTGCCTGCACAGCGCTGAGAAGGAGAATCAGGTCCCTCCACAGCAACTCCAGCTATCTGTAAACGGTACCAGGGGGTTGTAGAAGGGGTGGAGGCTATAATACGACTGTGTGTCCTATCAAGGTGCACAGTCAGCGCTGACAAGGGGTCTCCTTTTGGTAAAAGCGCTGTGTGTGAGTTGGCTCCAATCTCTGTGTCTCTCTTGCCATTCTTGGGGGGGAAACTCTGCCTGCCCTCCCCTGTGTGTGTGTGGGGTGTTTGGTGGTCTCCTTTAGCTATGTCCAGGGACACTGTGTCATATGCTGTGGAGGATATATCCTCCCAGGATATTCCCATTCCATGTAATCAGGATAGCACTGGTTTAGCACAGATTCCAGCAAGGGAACCTGAGTGGTTTTCCTCTATCAAATCTTGGATTTCTCAGATTTCAGAAAGGGTTGCAAGTAATTAATCTGCAACCCAGGTATTACAGAACTCTATGGCAGTATGGCCCGATTCTGGTACCTCAGGACGCTCCGCTATATACCCCTACAAACGTGCACTTGTTCATGTCATGCAAGATGACACGGATACCGATTCTGACACCACAGACGGTAATGGGGATGTGTTGCGGGGGTCTGCCTCTCTTGCAAAGGGGGTGCAATGGATGATAGAGGCTATCAGGGATGTTTTGAATATTAATGATACCACACCTGAGCAGGTTGAGGAGGCTTTTTTCACTGAAAATAAGAAAGCCTCGCTAACCTTCTCTGCGTCAAAGGAATTAAATACTATATTTGAGAAAGCATGGGAAAACCCTGAGTAAAAATTCCAGATCCCTAAAAGGGTCCAGGTGGCATTTCCTTTCCCTGAGGAGGATAGAAAAAAATGGGAAAACCCGCCAATTGTTGACACATCTGTGTCCAGACTCTCAAAAAAGGTGGTTTTACCTGTTCCGGGATCTACCGCCTTAAAGGAGCCAGCTGATCGTAAAATTACTTCCCACTATTGCTAGTGCATGGATTGCAAAAGCTGCAGTAAAGTGGTCAGGCACCTTACTTGAGGATTTGGATACGATGGATAAGGGTGATGTTGAATTGTTTTTGCGTAACATTCACGATTCAGCTGGTTTTATGGTAGAATCCATGAAAGACCTGGGTTCCATGGCTTCGGGAATCTCTTCCATGTCTGTTTCAGCTCGTCGGGGACTGTGGCTACACAGGTCAGGCTCTCTTTGGGGAAGCTTTGGATGCTACAGCGGGTAAGTCTCCATTTCTTCCCTCAGTTGCACCTGCTCCGAAGAAATCTTTCTCTTCTTTAGCATCACAGTCCTGTCAGCCTAACAAGCCTAGAAAGGCCAAACAGTCCAATCCCTTCTTTAGGGGAGGTCGCGTTAAATCCAAGAAACCTGCTGCTGCAGGTTCCCAGGAACAAAAGCCTGGTTCAAGTACGCCGAAGTCATCTGAATGATGGTGGACTGCGCGGCCTGGAGGTGGGGCCAGTGGGAGCGAGACTCAGACAGTTCAGTCACGTCTGGGTATCGTCCGGCCAGGATCCCTGATAGATATTGTGATAGATATTGTATCCCAGGGATACAGGCTGGAATTTCAGACTCTACCTCCTCACCGATTTTTCAAATCAGGCTTGCCAGTTCTACTGGCAGACAGGACTGTCCTACAAGAGCCTGTCCAGAAGTTGGTGGAGGCACAGGTCATTGTGCCAGTTCTTCCTCATTTGCAAACCACAGGTTACTATTCGAACCTTTTCGTGGTTCTGAAACCGGATGGTTTGGTCAGGCCCATTCTGAACCTAAAATCACTGAACCCCTTTCTAAAGGAGTTCAAGTTCAAAATGGAGTCTCTCCAGGCGGTGATATCAGCTTTGGAAGAGGGGGATTTCCTGGTATCCCTGGATATCAAGGATGCGTACCTCCACATTCCGATATGGCTGCTGCATCAGGCTTATCTCCGTTTTGCGTTACTGGACTGTCATTTCCAGTTCCAGGCCCTGCCATTCGGCCTCTCAACAGCACCGAGGGTGTTCACCAAGGTGATGGCGGAAATGATGATTCTCCGCAAACAAGGGGTGAACATCATTCCATATCTGGACGATCTGCTGATAAAGGCATCGTCCAAGGAGAAGCTGTTGCAGTCCATTGTTCTCACAACCCACCTACTCAGACTCCACGGTTGGATTCTGAACCTTCCAAAATCATATTTGGAACCAACCCAGAGGTTGTCTTTTCTGGGTATGATCCTCGACACAGAAGTGCAGAGGGTGTTTCTTCCACAGGAAAAGGCGTTGGTGATACAAACAATGGTACGGGATGTCCTGAAGCCAGCCCTGGTGTCGGTTCATCAATGCATTCGCCTTTTGGGAAAGATGGTGGCCTCTTACGAGGCTCTCCAGTATGGGAGGTTCCATGCTCGGGCCTTCCAACTGGATCCCCTGGACAAGTGGTTAGGATCTCATCTCCACATGCACCAGAGAATTCGCTGTCGCCAAAGGCCAGGATTTCACTCCTCTGGTGGCTCAAATTGCCTCTGGAGGGCCGCAGGTTCGGGATTCAGGACTGGGTCCTTCTAACCACGGATGCAAGCCTTCGGGGCTGGGGCACAGTCACTCAAGGGGAAACCTTCCAAGGAAGTTGGTCAAGTGTGGAAGCCGGCCTGTCGATCAACCTCCTGGAACTAAGAGCCGTCTACAAATAGATATGATGGCCTCTCATCTCAACAAGAAGCTTCAACATTATTGTGCCAGGTCGAGGGACCCACAAGCAGTGGCAGTGGATGCCCTGGTGTCTCCGTGGGTGTTCCAGTCGGTGTACGTGTTTCCACCAATTCCACTCATTCCAAGAGTTCTAAAGCTCGTAAGGAGAACAAGAGTTCAAGTGATCCTCATTGCTCCTGACTGGCCAAGGCGGGCTTGGTACGCAGACCTTCTGAATCTCTTGCAGAAAGAGCCGAGGCCTCTTCCTCTTCGGGAGGACCTGCTGCAGGGGCCGTTCGCCTATTAAGACTTACCGTGGCTACGTTTGACGGCATGGAAGTTGAGCACCTGATACTTGCTCGGAAGGGCATTCCGAAGAAGGTCATTACTACCCTGATACAGGCTAAGAAAAGGGTAACGTCTAAGCATTACCATCGTATTTTGAAGAAATATGTCTCTTGGTGTGAGTCCAAGAAGTTTCCTACGGTGGAGTTTCAACTGGGACGTTTCCTCCTTGTTAGGGTCTCCTGCCCTGTGCTGCCACGTCGTCATGGCAACCGGGAGACAAGTGCTAGTGGAGTAACCTGAGCGCAGCTGATACTCCGGTTCGGGTCTTTTGCTGTGCAGTGGTTATAGGCTCTGTGCACGGCAGGGGATCCGGTGCTGGTTTTTGTGCTCACAGTCTGTGAGGTCTGAGTGGGGCGTGGACAGCACCTGCTTTATAAGGCCTCTTTTCAGAGTAAGCAGATGCTGCTGAATCTTTGTTGGTTAGTCAGTTCATGAAAGTTAGCCAGTACTGTGTAGCTTTGTATTTGTTTGTTGCTTACTGCAAATAGGCCTGGGGATTTGGTATTACACTCTGCCAATCCAGACCTAGCAGTAAGACTGGAGTCAGTCGTTTAGCTTGCTGGAGTTCTGTTACTACTCTGTAAACTTAGCAAGTTTGCGGCTGTATTCTAAGACTTGCCTGTCTAATCCTGTCTCACTGTGCTAGGTGTCAGGGGTCAGTTTAGTGGCAGTAAGCTAAAACCTGTGCACTGCAAGTGAGAAATAGGATTGTGGAGACTCTCCTTGTGTCTATCATTCCATCTCTGTCCAAGGAGTTTACTGCCACACCCGTTGGTAACCCTTTAGGGTTTTGCTGTTGCCCTTAGCAACAGCATTTCGGGTTCTCTACGTATTAAAACACAACATCTTGCTTTTTCTATCTGAGCAGTTCTAATACAAGGGAGATACCCAGTTCCTTAGCCTCTGGGCTTCTCTGTTCACTTTGTGTATATTTTGTTACCCTATCACCTTCTGTGTACGTTATGTCATATTCCCCAGTTTGTCTGTGAGTCCATTTGTTTTGCATAACAGTTCAAACACCAGTACATTCCTGCAGACACTGGAGTGCATAACAGTTCTGACACCAGTACTTTCCTGCAGGCACTGGTGTGCATAACATATTCAGCAGCCAAATACTCCTGTTGAAATTTTGTGGGAATATGGAGCATACCCCTCAAAATACGTTGCAACAGGTGGTCGATCAGGTGCAGGTCCTGACTCGACAATTTAATGATTTGTCCATTAAAATGCACACCTCCCAGGCTGCTGGTGGAGCTCCCGCAGCAGCAGCACCTGCAGGGGTTAAGGAGCCGAAAGTAAATCTCCCGGATCGTTTTTCTGGAGATCGCTCGCAGTTCTTTTGTTTCAAGGAGAGCTGCAAGCTATACTTCCGGCTTAGGCCTCAGTCTTCTGGGTCGGAGACTCAGCGGGTGGGCATAGTGATTTCCTTGCTACAAGGAGACCCACAGGTCTGGGCATATGGGTTGCAGCCTGACTGTCCGTCGCTTAAAAGTGTTGATGTTTTTTTTACGGCACTGGGCATGTTGTATGATGACCCTGACAAGACGGCCTCAGCCGAGGCTCAGATTTCGATCCTTAAACAAGGGCGAAGGCCAGTTGAGGTTTACTGTACGGAGTTTCGGAGGTTGGCCCATGATACCCAGTGGAATGACCCAGCCCTGAGACACCAGTACCGAAGAGGTCTTTCTAACCAGATAAAGGACCAACTGGTACAATATCCCTTGCCTGATAGCTTGGATCAGCTCATGCAGTTATCCATCCGGGTGGATAGACGGCTGAGAGAGCGTAGGCTTGAAAGGGAGACTGAGATTTCCTTCCTTCCCAAGGGAACCTCAGACTCTGAGGAATTTTCTGAGGAGCCTATGCAGATTGGGGCTACCCGCCTCTCCTCGCGTGAGAAGACGCGGAGGAGACAGCAGGGGTTGTGTTTGTACTGTGGGAATAAAGGTCATGTGGTAGTATCATGCCCAGAAAAGCCGGAAAACTTCAGGGCCTGAAGGTGATGGGAAATATCCTGTCAGGCCAGAAGTCAGAATTTCCCAAGAAGACTTTTATCATTCCGGTGACCTTGAAGATCCTCGGTCAAACTGTCAAGACTGAGGCCTTTGTGGACAGTGGGGCCGACGGGGTTTTTATGGACCGCCAATTCGCCCTGAAACACTCTGTTCCCTCAGTACCCTTGGCATCGGAAATTGAGATTTGTGGGTTAAACGGGGAACCATTATCCCAAGGTAAAATTACCTCTTGCACTAGCCAGATTTCTTTGTTTATTGGAGCCACACACTCTGAAAAATTGTCCTTTTATGTGACTGTCTGTACTTTTGCCCCATTGGTGTTGGGGTTACCCTGGTTAAGGGTCCACAATCCTCAATTTGACTGGGTCTCTGGGGAGATTCTTAGTTGGGGTACTGATTGTTTCAGGAGTTGCTTGAGCCTTCCAGTCAGGCTCTCGCAGCTAAGTTTGCCAGGATTGCCAGGGTGTTATGCAGATTTTGCGGACGTGTTCTCCAAAAAAGTTGCAGAGGTACTACCTCCCCATCGCCCCTATGACTGTGCCATTGATTTGTTGCCAAATGCTAAGCTTCCCAAGAGCAGGTTGTACTCCCTGTCACGTCCTGGGACTCAGGCTATGGCAGAGTACATTCAGGAGAACTTGGCTAAGGGATTTATCAGACCTTCACAGTCTCCAGTTGGGTCGGGGTTCTTCTTCGTGGGTAAAAAGGACGGTTCGTTGCGACCCTGCATCGACTTCAGGGAATTGAACCGTATCACGATTAAAAACTCATACCCACTGCCTCTCATTTCGGTCTTGTTTGACCAGCTTCGTACTGCCACCATTTTTTCTAAGATTGACCTACGCGGTGCGTACAATCTAATCCGAATAAGAGAGGGGGATGAATGGAAGACTGCCTTTAATACCCACTCAGGGCATTATGAATATTTGGTGATGCCTTTTGGGCTCTGTAATGCCCCGGCAGTCTTCCAGGATTTCATGAATGATGTGCTCAGGGAATATTTGGATAGATTCTTAGTTGTATACTTAGATGACATCCTAATCTTCTCCCATTCCCTGGAGGAACATCGGAAGCATGTACGCTTAGTCCTCCAGAAACTCAGAGACCACCGGCTTGGGGCGAAGCTGGAGAAGTGCGAATTTGAAGTTCAGCAAATCGCATTTCTAGGATATATTATCTCCCCAGAAGGTTTCCAAATGGAGGGTTCCAAGGTACAGGCAGTCCTGGATTGGGTGCAGCCCACTAGTTTGAAGGCGCTTCAGCGTTTCCTGGGCTTTGCGAATTTTTATAGACGATTTATCGCTGGATTTTCGTCTATAGTGGCGCCCTTGGTGGCACTCACTAAGAAAGGGGCGGATGTTGCTCACTGGTTTTGTGAGGCTAAAGCGGCTTTTGCCTGTCCCAAAAGGGCATTTGTTTCGGCCAAGGTGCTGCGACACCCAGATCCAGAGCGTCCTTTTGTGGTGGAGGTGGATGCCTCTGAGATGGGTATTGGGGCAGTGCTTTCTCAGATGGGAGTGTCTGATAATCGCCTTCATCCCTGTGCTTACTTTTCCCGTAAATTTTCGCCTGCCGAGATGAATTATGACGTGGGTAACCGGGAATTGTTGGCTATTAAGGATGCACTCGAGGAGTGGAGACACTGGCTTGAGGAGGCTAAATTTGTGGTCTCAATTCTCACTGACCATAAGAATCTGGCATATTTAGAGTCAGCGAAGCGTCTCAATGCCAGGCAGGCACGATGGGCTTTGTTTTTTGCTCGCTTTAATTTTTTGATAACATATCGCCCTGGGTCAAAAAACATCAAGGCTGATGCGCTCTCGCGGAGTTTTGCTCCAATCCAGGAGACCACCGAGGAGCCGTTGCCCATTGTTTCCCCATCATGTATTAAAGTGGGCATTACCCAGGACCTCTTATCATTAGTCCTTAGAGCACAGGAGCAGGCTCCTCCAGACCTTCCGGTAGGTCTTTTGTTTGTGCCTCCTAGGTTAAGACAGCGAGTGTTCCTGGAATTCCATGCCAAGAAGTCTGCAGGTCACCCGGGTATTGCCAGAACTCGGGAGTTGCTATCTAGGGCGGTGTGGTGGCCCTCGGTGGCTAAGGATGTGGATCAGTGGGTTCGGGCATGTGACATCTGTGCCCGAAATAAGACTCCTAGAGGGGTTCCTGTTGGCCCATTACATCCACTCTCTATTCCATCTAAGCCATGGACCCACATTTCAATGGATTTTGTGGTGGACTTGCCCAAATCCTCGGGGATGACAGCCATCTGGGTTGTCGTTGACAGGTTTTCGAAGATGGCGCACTTCGTTCCACTGGTTGGGCTGCCATCAGCCAGACGCCTGTCTGAATTATTTATGCTGCATGTTGTGCGTCTCCACGGGTTGCCACTTGATGTGGTCTCTGACCGCGGATCCCAGTTTGTGGCCAAATTCTGGAGGGCATTTTGTTCCGATCTCCAGATTTCTGTCAGCTTGTCATCAGGCTACCATCCGCAGTCTAATGGGCAGACTGAAAGGGTGAACCAGTCCTTGGAGCAGTTCCTCAGGTGTTATGTCTCCAAGTGTCAGACTGACTGGGTTGCTCATCTGTCCATGGCGGAGTTTGCCTATAACAACGCGGCTCACTCTGCTACAGGGATCTCTCCCTTCCTTTGTGTGTATGGGCATCATCCTAAGGCCAATTCTTTTGACCCCCTGGACTCCACGCCTGGTGGTTCCTCTGTGGTTTCGGTCCTTAGAGGTATTTGGCGGAAAGTGAAGAAAGCCCTTGTGTCTGTGTCATTAGTGACCAAAAGGGTTTTTGATAAGCGGAAAAGACCCTGCAGCTTCAAATTAGGAGACTTCGTCTGGTTGTCTACCAAGAATTTGAAGTTGAGACAGCCATCTCATAAGTTAGGCCCCCGGTTCATCGGCCCTTATAAGATCACCAGGGTTATCAATCCGGTGGCATTTCAGTTAGATCTGCCCCGTTCTTTGGGTATCAATAAAACATTTCATTGTTCCCTTTTAAAACGGGCGATTAGTAATCCTTCTTCCAGTGGAAGACCTTCCCCTCTTCTGATACGTGGCCAGAGGGAGTTTGTTGTTGAAAGGATTCTTGACTCCAAGGTGGTTCGGGGTCGGCTGTCATTTTTGGTGCACTGGAAGGGGTATGGCCCGGAGGAGCGGTCGTGGGTGCGCAGTTGTGATCTTCATGCCCCCAGACTGATACGCTCTTTCTTCTCGCAGTTCCCCGATAAACCCGGTGGTAGGGGTTCTTTGACCCCTCGTCAGAGGGGGGGTACTGTTAGGGTCTCCTGCCCTGTGCTGCCACGTCGTCATGGCAACCGGGAGACAAGTGCTAGTGGAGTAACCTGAGCGCAGCTGATACTCCGGTTCGGGTCTTTTGCTGTGCAGTGGTTATAGGCTCTGTGCACGGCAGGGGATCCGGTGCTGGTTTTTGTGCTCACAGTCTGTGAGGTCTGAGTGGGGCGTGGACAGCACCTGCTTTATAAGGCCTCTTTTCAGAGTAAGCAGATGCTGCTGAATCTTTGTTGGTTAGTCAGTTCATGAAAGTTAGCCAGTACTGTGTAGCTTTGTATTTGTTTGTTGCTTACTGCAAATAGGCCTGGGGATTTGGTATTACACTCTGCCAATCCAGACCTAGCAGTAAGACTGGAGTCAGTCGTTTAGCTTGCTGGAGTTCTGTTACTACTCTGTGAACTTAGCAAGTTTGCAGCTGTATTCTAAGACTTGCCTGTCTAATCCTGTCTCACTGTGCTAGGTGTCAGGGGTCAGTTTAGTGGCAGTAAGCTAAAACCTGTGCACTGCAAGTGAGAAATAGGATTGTGGAGACTCTCCTTGTGTCTATCATTCCATCTCTGACCAAGGAGTTTACTGCCACACCCGTTGGTAACCCTTTAGGGTTTTGCTGTTGCCCTTAGCAACAGCATTTCGGGTTCTCTACGTATTAAAACACAACATCTTGCTTTTTCTATCTGAGCAGTTCTAATACAAGGGAGATACCCAGTTCCTTAGCCTCTGGGCTTCTCTGTTCACTTTGTGTATATTTTGTTACCCTATCACCTTCTGTGTACGTTATGTCATATTCCCCAGTTTGTCTGTGAGTCCATTTGTTTTGCATAACAGTTCAAACACCAGTACATTCCTGCAGACACTGGAGTGCATAACAGTTCTGACACCAGTACTTTCCTGCAGGCACTGGTGTGCATAACACTCCTCTTCCTGCGAGCAGGGGTGGATATGGGCCTGAGGTTGGGATCTGTGAAGGTCCAGATTTCGGCCCTGTCCATTTTCTTCCAGAAACAATTGGCTGCCCTCCCTGAGGTTCAGACCTTTTTGAAGGGAGTTCTGCACATTCAACCTCCCTTTGTACGGCGCCTTGGGACCTTAACGTGGTGTTGCAGTTCCTCCAGTCGGACTGGTTTGAGCCTCTACAGGAGGTTGAGGTCAAATTTCTTACATGGAAGGCTTTCACGTTGTTGGCCTTAGCTTCTGCTAGACGTGTGTCAGAATAGGGGGCTTTGTCTTGTAAAAGCCCTTACTTGATCTTCCACGAAGATAGAGCTGAGCTCCAGACACGTCAGCAGTTTCTTCCAAAGGTTGTGTCAGCATTTCTTATCAACCAACCTATTGTGGTGCCAGTGGCTACTGACTCCTCAATTTCATCGAAGTCCTTGGATGTTGTGAGGGCTTTGAGAATCTATGTGATGAGGACTGCTCATCACAGGAAATCGGACTCTTTGTTTGTCCTGTATGATCCCAAGAAGATTGGGTGTCCTGCTTCTAAGCAGACTATCTCTCGCTGGATTTTAGACTGCCGTGTCTAAAATCTTTTAAGGCCCACTCTACTCGTAAGGTGGCGTCTTCCTGGGCGGCTGCCTGGGGTGTCTCGGCCTTACAACTTTGCAGAGCGTAACTTGGTCTGGGTCGAACACGTTTACAAAGTTCTACAAGTTCGATACTTTGGCATCTGATGATCTGAAGTTCAGTCAATCAGCTCTGCAGGAGCCTCCGCACTCTCCCTCTCGTTCTGGGAGCTTTGGTACATCCCCATGGTACTAATGTGGACCCCAGCATCCTCTAGGACGTAAGAGACAATAGGATTTTGGTTACCTACCGGTAAATCCTTTTCTCGTAGTCAGTAGTGGATGCTGGGCGACCGCCCAGCGCTTCGTTTTCCTGCAATTGTTATCTGGTACAGTACAACTTTGTTTTTAGTACTGCATTGTTACTTGGTAAGTAATGTTTTTAGCGGTTGCTGAGTTTTAAGGCTAAGTGAGCCTGATGTGCCTTGTATGTGTGAGCTGGTATGAATCTCGCCACTATCTGTGTTTAATCCTTCTCTCGAAGATGTCCGTCTCCCCGGGCACAGTTTCTAGACTGAGTCTGGTAGGAGGGACATAGAGGGAGGAGCCAGCCCACACTCTCAAACTCTTAAAGTGCCAATGGCTCCTGGTGGACCCTTCTATACCCCATGGTACTAATGTGGATCTAAGTAACCAAAATCCTATTTTCACATTACACTGAAAAGATGAGAAACCCAATAAGGTTCTGATGTGATGGAAGTGTGTAATGTGCGGTATCTATAGATGGTTCTGCTGCACCTGATTGGCTTTACCAATGTGTTTCTACAGCTTTCTGCCCACAAATCTCCATCAAGTAAGGTGTAAGTGAATTGTTTGTGAATGGCGACAGCTGGAGGTTACCCATCCATTTTAGGAGCCGGGTTGAGGTAAATAGAAGCAGGGAATCCATAGCTGTCCTTTACAGTGATCTGTAGCACAAACTAGTACAGAATACATTCCATATGTTTAATGTGAACATAGCAGAATACAGCACAAGCAGGACAGAGGGGATGTAGTTATGTGATCGGCGGTCAGGAGACCCGGCGGTCACAATACTGACAGCCAGTGGCGTAACTACTGCCCCCGCAGTCCTCGCGGTGGCTTGGGGGCGAGGGGCTGCGGGGGCGCCACTGACTTAGAACAGATTGACATGCGGACAAGCGTCCGCATGTCAATCTGCGGTCTCCTCTCCCTCCCTGCTGTGTTGGAGGGACACGGAACGCACATCGCGCGTCTCTCCTGTGTCCCTCCCTGGCTCTCCCCCGGCCGGTCTAAGGAAGTGCCGTTCGTGAGCTCTGATTGGCTCACGAACCGGCACTTCTTTTATTAGACCAGCCGGGGGGAGAGCCAGGAGGGACGCAGGAGAGACGCGCGATGCGCTCCGTGTCCCTCCAACACGGGAGGGGGGGGGGGGAAAGCAGGGAGCAGGCACTTGGGGCATATACCTGGCACTGGGGGCATATACCTGGCACTGTGGGGGGAAGATCTGGCACTTGGGGCATATACCTGGCACTGTGGGGGGAAGATCTGGCACTTGGGGCATATACCTGGCACTGTGGGGGGCAGATCTGGCACTGAGGGCATATACCTGGCACTGTGGGGGGCAGATCTGGCACTGGGGGCATATACCTGGCACTGTGGGGGGAAGATCTGGCACTTGGGGCATATACCTGGCACTGTGGGGGGCAGATCTGGCACTGGGGGCATATACCTGGCACTGTGGGGGGCAGATCTGGCACTGTGGGGGGGAAGATACCTGGCACTGTAAGGGGAAGATCTGGCACTGGGGGCATATACCTGGCACGTGGGGGGAAGATCTGGCACTGGGGGCATATACCTGGCACTGTGGGGGCATATACCTGGCACTGTGGGGGCAGATCTGGCACTGTGGGGGGAAGATCTGGCACTGGAGGCATATACCTGGCACTGTGGGGGAATACCTGGCACTGGGGGCATATACCTGGCACTGTGGGGGGAATATTTGGCACTGGGGGGAGCAGGCACTGAGGGGGCATATGTGGCACTGTGGGGGAATATTTGGCACTGTGGGGGAATATTTGGCACTGGGGGGAGCAGGCACTGAGGGGGCATATGTGGCACTGGGGGGGGGGGTATATGTGGCACTGGGGGCATGTACCTTGCACTGTGGGGGAATATCTGGCACTAGGGGCATATACCTGGCACTGTGGGGGAATATCTGGCACTGGGGGCATATGTGGCACTAGGAGCATGGCCCTAGCAACAAGCACTACCCCCTTGCAACGAGCATGACACCCAGTGCATGAAACCCCTGGCAACGAGCATGACACCCTGAGCATGAAAACCCCTGGCACCGTGCATGGAACCAAGAGCATGAAACCCCTGGCAACGAGCAGGTAATTTAAAAGTAATTAGAAGCCTTACTGTAGAACTTAATGTGTAATGGGCATTACGGTGTGTGTCATAATGTATCAGGCATTACGGTCTGTTGTATACTATATCACGGGCATTGTGGTATGTGGTATAATGTCTCAGGATCATTGTGGTGTGTGTCATACTGTGTCACAGACATTGTATGTGCTATAATGTATCAGGGGCATTGCAGTGTGTAGCATAATGTATAACGGGCATTGCGATTCCTGTCATAATGTGTCACAGGCATTACGGTGTGTGGCATAATGTGTCTGGGGCATTACAGTGTGTGCATAATGTGTCATGTGCATTATTGTGTGTGGAATAATGTCTAAGGGCCATTGCAGTATGTGGAATAATGTATACTGGGCATTACTATAAGGAGGAAAAATGACAAATAATGTAAGGGGCATGAATCAGGATTATTTTTCTTTCCTGTGGTGGCCAACGTCTGGGCGTGCAGGTTGCAAAACTGGGGTATAAGGTAGTCTTTTCCTGCAATGCCACGCCCTCCATGTAAAGCCACGCCCATTTCGACAAAGCCACACACCCTTTTTGCCGGAGCGCGCCTGCGGCGCGCGCATTTTTCTACCTTTGCTAGTGCCAATTACGGGGGGTATGGGGGGGGGGGGGCGCCGAAGGATTTTTTGGCTTGGGGGAGAAAAATTTCTAGTTACGCCATTGCTGACAGCTACATCCCGGCCCCTCTAAATCCCGACAGTCACCATGCAAACTAACAGGGACTATTCCCAGTCATGGGTGTCCACGACACACAATACCGATGGCTACTAGTGATGAGCGCCTGAAATTTTTCGGGTTTTGTGTTTTGGTTTTGGGTTCGGTTCCGCGGCCGTGTTTTGGGTTCGACTGCGTTTTGGCAAAACCTCACCGAATTTTTTTTGTCGGATTCGGGTGTGTTTTGGATTCGGGTGTTTTTTTCAAAAAACCCTAAAAAACAGCTTAAATCATAGAATTTGGGGGTCATTTTGATCCCATATTATTATTAACCTCAAAAACCATAATTTCCACTCATTTTCAGTCTATTCTGAATACCTCACACCTCACAATATTATTTTTAGTCCTAAAATTTGCACCGAGGTCGCTGGATGACTAAGCTAAGCGACCCTAGTGGCCGACACAAACACCTGGCCCATCTAGGAGTGGCACTGCAGTGTCACGCAGGATGTCCCTTCCAAAAAATCCTCCCCAAACAGCACATGACGCAAAGAAAAAAAGAGGCGCAATGAGGTAGCTGTGTGAGTAAGATTAGCGACCCTAGTGGCCGACACAAACACCGGGCCCATCTAGGAGTGGCACTGCAGTGTCACGTAGGATGTCCCTTCCAAAAAACCCTCCCCAAACAGCACATGACGCAAAGAAAAAAAGAGGCGCAATGAGGTAGCTGTGTGAGTAAGATTAGCGACCGTAGTGGCCGACACAAACACCGGGCCCATTTAGGAGTGGCACTGCAGTGTCACGCAGGATGTCCCTTCCAAAAAACCCTCCCCAAACAGCACATGACGCAAAGAAAAAAAGAGGTGCAATGAGGTAGCTGTGTGAGTAAGATTAGCGACCCTAGTGGCCGACACAAACACCGGGCCCATCTAGGAGTGGCACTGCAGTGTCACGCAGGATGTCCCTTCCAAAAAACCCTCCCCAAACAGCACATGACGCAAAGAAAAAAAGAGGCGCAATGAGGTAGCTGTGTGAGTAAGATTAGCGACCGTAGTGGCCGACACAAACACCGGGCCCATTTAGGAGTGGCACTGCAGTGTCACGCAGGATGTCCCTTCCAAAAAACCCTCCCCAAACAGCACATGACGCAAAGAAAAAAAGAGGCGCAATGAGGTAGCTGTGTGAGTAAGATTAGCGACCCTAGTGGCCGACACAAACACCGGGCCCATCTAGGAGTGGCACTGCAGTGTCACGCAGGATGGCCCTTCCAAAAAACCCTCCCCAAACAGCACGTGACGCAAAGAAAAAAAGAGGCGCAATGAGGTAGCTGACTGTGTGAGTAAGATAAGCGACCCTAGTGGCCGACACAAACACCGGGCCCATTTAGGAGTGGCACTGCAGTGTCACGCAGGATGTCCCTTCCAAAAAACCCTCCCCAAACAGCACATGACGCAAAGAAAAATAAAAGAAAAAAGAGGTGCAAGATGGAATTGTCCTTGGGCCCTCCCACCCACCCTTATGTTGTATAAACAAAACAGGACATGCACACTTTAACCAACCCATCATTTCTGTGACAGGGTCTGCCACACGACTGTGACTGATATGACGGGTTGGTTTGGACCCCCCCCAAAAAAGAAGCAATTAATCTCTCCTTGCACAAACTGGCTCTACAGAGGCAAGATGTCCACCTCATCATCATCCTCCGATATATCACCGTGTACATCCCCCTCCTCACAGATTATCAATTCGTCCCCACTGGAATCCACCATCTCAGCTCCCTGTGTACTTTGTGGAGGCAATTGCTGCTGGTCAATGTCTCCGCGGAGGAATTGATTATAATTCATTTTAATGAACATCATCTTCTCCACATTTTCTGGATGTAACCTCGTACGCCGATTGCTGACAAGGTGAGCGGCGGCACTAAACACTCTTTCGGAGTACACACTTGTGGGAGGGCAACTTAGGTAGAATAAAGCCAGTTTGTGCAAGGGCCTCCAAATTGCCTCTTTTTCCTGCCAGTATAAGTATGGACTGTGTGACGTGCCTACTTGGATGCGGTCACTCATATAATCCTCCACCATTCTTTCAATGGTGAGAGAATCATATGCAGTGACAGTAGACGACATGTCCGTAATCATTGTCAGGTCCTTCAGTCCGGACCAGATGTCAGCATCAGCAGTCGCTCCAGACTGCCCTGCATCACCGCCAGCGGGTGGGCTCGGAATTCTGAGCCTTTTCCTCGCACCCCCAGTTGCGGGAGAATGTGAAGGAGGAGATGTTGACAGGTCGCGTTCCGCTTGACTTGACAATTTTCTCACCAGCAGGTCTTTCAACCCCAGCAGACTTGTGTCTGCCGGAAAGAGAGATCCAAGGTAGGCTTTAAATCTAGGATCGAGCACGGTGGCCAAAATGTAGTGCTCTGATTTCAACAGATTGACCACCCGTGAATCCTTGTTAAGCGAATTAAGGGCTCCATCCACAAGTCCCACATGCCTAGCGGAATCGCTCCGTGTTAGCTCCTCCTTCAATGTCTCCAGCTTCTTCTGCAAAAGCCTGATGAGGGGAATGACCTGACTCAGGCTGGCAGTGTCTGAACTGACTTCACGTGTGGCAAGTTCAAAGGGCAGCAGAACCTTGCACAACGTTGAAATCATTCTCCACTGCGCTTGAGACAGGTGCATTCCACCTCCTATATCGTGCTCAATTGTATAGGCTTGAATGGCCTTTTGCTGCTCCTCCAACCTCTGAAGCATATAGAGGGTTGAATTCCACCTCGTTACCACTTCTTGCTTCAGATGATGGCAGGGCAGGTTCAGTAGTTTTTGGTGGTGCTCCAGTCTTCTGTACGTGGTGCCTGTACGCCGAAAGTGTCCCGCAATTCTTCTGGCCACCGACAGCATCTCTTGCACGCCCCTGTCGTTTTTTAAATAATTCTGCACCACCAAATTCAAGGTATGTGCAAAACATGGGACGTGCTGGAATTTGCCCATATTTAATGCACACACAATATTGCTGGCGTTGTCCGATGCCACAAATCCACAGGAGAGTCCAATTGGGGTAAGCCATTCCGCGATGATCTTCCTCAGTTGCCGTAAGAGGTTTTCAGCTGTGTGCATATTCTGGAAAGCGGTGATACAAAGCGTAGCCTGCCTAGGAAAGAGTTGGCGTTTGCGAGATGCTGCTACTGGTGCCGCCGCTGCTGTTCTTGCGGCGGGAGTCCATACATCTACCCAGTGGGCTGTCACAGTCATATAGTCCTGACCCTGCCCTGCTCCACTTGTCCACATGTCCGTGGTTAAGTGGACATTGGGTACAGCTGCATTTTTTAGGACACTGGTGACTCTTTTTCTGAGGTCTGTGTACATTTTCGGTATCGCCTGCCTAGAGAAATGGAACCTAGATGGTATTTGGTACCGGGGACACAGTACCTCCAACAAGTCTCTAGTTGGCTCTGCAGTAATGATGGATACCGGAACCACGTTTCTCACCACCCAGGATGCCAAGGCCTCAGTTATCCGCTTTGCAGTAGGATGACTGCTGTGATATTTCATCTTCCTCGCAAAGGACTGTTGGACAGTCAATTGCTTGGTGGAAGTAGTAAAAGTGGTCTTACGACTTCCCCTCTGGGATGACCATCGACTCCCAGCAGCAACAACAGCAGCGCCAGCAGCAGTAGGCGTTACACGCAAGGATGCATCGGAGGAATCCCAGGCAGGAGAGGAATCATCAGAATTGCCAGTGACATGGCCTGCAGGACTATTGGCATTCCTGGGGAAGGAGGAAATTGACACTGAGGGAGTTGGTGGGGTGGTTTGCGTGAGCTTGGTTACAAGAGGAAGGGATTTACTGGTCAGTGGACTGCTTCCGCTGTCACCCAAAGTTTTTGAACTTGTCACTGACTTATTATGAATGCGCTGCAGGTGACGTATAAGGGAGGATGTTCCGAGGTGGTTAACGTCCTTACCCCTACTTATTACAGCTTGACAAAGGGAACACACGGCTTGACACCTGTTGTCAGCATTTCTGTTGAAATACCTCCACACCGAAGAGCTGATTTTTTTGGTATTTTCACCAGGCATGTCAACGGCCATATTCCTCCCACGGACAACAGGTGTCTCCCCGGGTGCCTGACTTAAACAAACCACCTCACCATCAGAATCCTCCTGGTCAATTTCCTCCCCAGCGCCAGCAACACCCATATCCTCCTCATCCTGGTGTACTTCAACACTGACATCTTCAATCTGACTATCAGGAACTGGACTGCGGGTGCTCCTTCCAGCACTTGCAGGGGGCGTGCAAATGGTGGAAGGCGCATGCTCTTCACGTCCAGTGTTGGGAAGGTCAGGCATCGCAACCGACACAATTGGACTCTCCTTGTGGATTTGGGATTTCGAAGAACGCACAGTTCTTTGCGGTGCTACTGCTTTTGCCAGCTTGAGTCTTTTCATTTTTCTAGCGAGAGGCTGAGTGCCTCCATCCTCATGTGAAGCTGAACCACTAGCCATGAACATAGGCCAGGGCCTCAGCCGTTCCTTGCCACTCCGTGTGGTAAATGGCATATTGGCAAGTTTACGCTTCTCCTCCGACAATTTTATTTTAGGTTTTGGAGTCCTTTTTTTACTGATATTTGGTGTTTTGGATTTGACATGCTCTGTACTATGACATTGGGCATCGGCCTTGGCAGACGACGTTGCTGGCATTTCATCGTCTTGGCCATGACTAGTGGCAGCAGCTTCAGCACGAGGTGGAAGTGGATCTTGATCTTTCCCTAATTTTGGAACCTCAACATTTTTGTTCTCCATATTTTAATAGGCACAACTAAAAGGCACCTCAGGTAAACAATGGAGATGGATGGATACTAGTATACAATTATGGACGGACTGCCGAGTGCCGACACAGAGGTAGCTACAGCCTTGGACTACCGTACTGTACTGTGTCTGCTGCTAATATAGACTGGTTGATAAAGAGATGTAGTAGTATGTATGTATAAAGAAGAAAGAAAAAAAACCCACGGGTAGGTGGTATACAATTATGGACGGACTGCCGAGTGCCGACACAGAGGTAGCTACAGCCGTGAACTACCGTACTGTACTGTGTCTGCTGCTAATATAGACTGGTTGATAAAGAGATGTAGTAGTATGTATGTATAAAGAAGAAAGAAAAAAAAAACACGGGTAGGTGGTATACAATTATGGACGGACTGCCGAGTGCCGACACAGAGGTAGCTACAGCCGTGGACTACCGTACTGTACTGTGTCTGCTGCTAATATAGACTGGTTGATAAAGAGATGTAGTAGTATGTATGTATAAAGAAGAAAGAAAAAAAAACCACGGGTAGGTGGTATACAATTATGGACGGACTGCCGAGTGCCGACACAGAGGTAGCTACAGCCGTGAACTACCGTACTGTACTGTGTCTGCTGCTAATATAGACTGGTTGATAAAGAGATGTAGTAGTATGTATGTATAAAGAAGAAAGAAAAAAAAACCACGGGTAGGTGGTATACAATTATGGACGGACTGCCGAGTGCCGACACAGAGGTAGCTACAGCCGTGGACTACCGTACTGTACTGTGTCTGCTGCTAATATAGACTGGTTGATAAAGAGATGTAGTAGTATGTATGTATAAAGAAGAAAGAAAAAAAAACCTCGGGTAGGTGGTATACAATTATGGACGGACTGCCGAGTGCCGACACAGAGGTAGCTACAGCCGTGAACTACCGTACTGTACTGTGTCTGCTGCTAATATAGACTGGTTGATAAAGAGATGTAGTAGTATGTATGTATAAAGAAGAAAGAAAAAAAAAACCACGGGTAGGTGGTATACAATTATGGACGGACTGCCGAGTGCCGACACAGAGGTAGCTACAGCCGTGGACTACCGTACTGTACTGTGTTTGCTGCTAATATAGACTGGATGATAATGAGATGTAGTATGTATAAAGAAGAAAGAAAAAAAAACCACGGGTAGGTGGTATACAATTATGGACGGACTGCCGAGTGCCGACACAGAGGTAGCTACAGCCGTGAACTACCGTACTGTACTGTGTCTGCTGCTAATATAGACTGGTTGATAAAGAGATGTAGTAGTATGTATGTATAAAGAAGAAAGAAAAAAAACCACGGGTAGGTGGTATACAATTATGGACGGACTGCCGAGTGCCGACACAGAGGTAGCTACAGCCGTGAACTACCGTACTGTGTCTGCTGCTAATATAGACTGGTTGATAAAGAGATGTAGTAGTATGTATGTATAAAGAAGAAAGAAAAAAAAACCTCGGGTAGGTGGTATACAATTATGGACGGACTGCCGAGTGCCGACACAGAGGTAGCTACAGCTGTGAACTACCGTACTGTGTCTGCTGCGACTGGATGATAAATAATGATATAAAAAATATATATATATCACTACTGCAGCCGGACAGGTATATATATTATATAATGACGGACCTGCTGGACACTGTCTGTCAGCAGAATGAGTTTTTTATAGAATAAAAAAAAAACACCACACAAGTGAAGTCACACGACGAGTGTTTAACTTTTTCAGGCAATCACACAATATAGTATACTACTAACTATACTGGTGGTCAGTGTGGTCAGGTCACTGGTCAGTCACACTGGCAGTGGCACTCCTGCAGCAAAAGTGTGCACTGTTTAATTTTAATATAATATGTACTCCTGGCTCCTGCTATAACCTATAACTGGCACTGCAGTGCTCCCCAGTCTCCCCCACAATTATAAGCTGTGTGAGCTGAGCACAGTCAGATATATATACATAGATGATGCAGCACACTGGGCTGAGCAGTGCACACAGATATGGTATGTGACTGAGTCACTGTGTGTATCGTTTTTTTCAGGCAGAGAACGGATATATTAAATAAAACTGCACTGTCTGGTGGTCACTGTGGTCAGTCACTAGTAAACTCTGCACTCTCTACACTTCTACAGTACTCCTAAGCTCCAGTAAATCAGGTCAATCTCTCTCTCTCTCTCTCTCTTCTAATCTAAATGGAGAGGACGCCAGCCACGTCCTCTCCCTATCAATCTCAATGCACGTGTGAAAATGGCGGCGACGCGCGGCTCCTTATATAGAATCCGAGTCTCGCGAGAATCCGACAGCGTCATGATGACGTTCGGGCGCGCTCGGGTTAACCGAGCAAGGCGGGAGGATCCGAGTCTGCTCGGACCCGTGAAAAAAACCATGAAGTTCGGGCGGGTTCGGATTCAGAGAAACCGAACCCGCTCATCTCTAATGGCTACATCCCGACAGCTCTAAATCCCAACAGTCGGCATGTCACCTAACCACAAGGGGCATCATAGCGCTCCGCTCCCCGCCAGTAATCTGCTGCCTGGGTCCCGCTATCGGTATGCTGACCGCCGGGATCCCAAGCACCGGTCAACCATCCCCAACCCAGACAGAGGAAACCTAACGCAGTGTGGACTGTGATTGTGAGGAAAATGTTGTATACTTACCCAAATTTATAGACAAAGGTAATATTTGTGTAAGTTGGAAACTAACAAAATTATTTTTACAGTCAAATCCTTCAATTTAAATCTGTTTGTGTGACACAAAGTGTCCCTTTTAAGGGAATGTTAAAGTTGACTATAAAATATAAATTATTTTATAGGCTAGGAACAAATAATGGGTAATACTGACATATATCATACAGTGCAGTGCCATACTTGTCTACTCTCCCGGAATGGCCGGGAGGCTCCCGAAAATTGGGTGACCCTCCCGGCCCCCCCGGAAGAGCAGGCAAGTCTCCCAATTTCAGGGGTCCCCTCTGCCCGGCCGCCCACTTAGCGAGTAAAGTGGGCGGTCCGGGCAGGCGATGACGCGATTCTTATTGAATGGCGTCATCATAGCCACGCCCCCTGCTGAATAATGCCGGTAATAGCGGCATTAAACAGCGGGGGGCATGGATTACATGGCGCAATCCCACAGCCACGCCCTGTCCCGCCTCTGCCACGCCCCATAACGCCTTTGGCCCGCCCCCCTGCTGAGCCAACCTGGCTGCTCTCTCCTGGAGAGAGCAGCCTAAAAGTCGGCAAGTATGTACAGTGCTTGACAGCGAAAGTTTACGAACTCACATCAGTCCCTGCTTCATGAGAGCTTACAATCTAATTTCCATTTCAGATGCACAAACTAATGCTGGGTACACACTCTGACGTCCTGCCAATCTCATGCCCAGGGCTGGCTCCAGGCCTACTAGCACCCTGAGCGAGAAAATTTAAAAGCGCCCCCCTCCCCCCACTCTCCCTGCGCGCGCCTTCGGCGCGTGCTTCTGGAAAAGTGGGTTTGGTCTCTGGAAAAGTGGGCGTGGCCTCGTAACTTCATATCACCAAACTATAAATAAATATATTTTCACACCCCCTCTACGCACACAATTAGCAGCCTTACACATAACAGCCACAGTAGTGTTCCTTACACATAATGTCTCCAGTATAGTGCCAGATACACATAATGTGCAGTGCCAGATAGACATGATATGCAGTGCCAGCTACACATGACATGACCCCCTAGCAGTGCCTGCTACACGTGACATGCCCCCCAGCAGTGCCAGATACTTAAATGGCCACACAGTGCCAGATATGTCCCCACAGTGCCAGATACATAAATGCCCCCACAGTGCAGATATGCCCCCACAGTGCCAGATACATAAATACCCCCACAGTGCCAGATACATAAATGCCCCCACAGTGCAGGTATGCCCCCACAGTGCCAAATACATAAATGCCCCCACAGTGCAGATATGCCCCCACAGTGCCAGATACATAAATGCCCCCACAATGCCAGATACATACATGCCCCCACAGTGCCAGATACATACATGCCCCACAGTGCAGATATGCCCCCACAGTGCCAGATACATACATGCCCCCACAGTGCCAGATACATAAATGCCCCCACAGTGCCAGATACATAAATGACCCTACAGTTCCAGATACATAAATGCCCCCACAGTGCCAGATACATAAATGACCCTACAGTTCCAGATACATACATGCCCCCACAGTGCAGATATGCCCCCACAGTGCCAGATACATAAATACCCCCACAGTGCCAGATACATAAATGCCCCCACAGTGCAGGTATGCCCCCACAGTGCCAAATACATAAATGCCCCCACAGTGCAGATATGCCCCCACAGTGCCAGATACATAAATGCCCCCACAATGCCAGATACATACATGCCCCCACAGTGCCAGATACATACATGCCCCACAGTGCAGATATGCCCCCACAGTGCCAGATACATACATGCCCCCACAGTGCCAGATACATAAATGCCCCCACAGTGCCAGATACATAAATGACCCTACAGTTCCAGATACATAAATGCCCCCACAGTGCCAGATACATAAATGACCCTACAGTTCCAGATACATAAATGCCCCCACAGTGCCAGATACATAAATGCCCCCACAGTGCTGATATGCCCCCACAGTGCAAGATACATACATGCCCCCACAGTGCCAGATACATACATGTCCCCACAGTGCAGATATGCCCCAACAGTGCCAGATACATAAATGCCCCCACAGTGCCAGATACATAAATGCCCCCACAGTGCAGATATGCCCCCACAGTGCCAGATACATAAATACCCCCACAGTGCCAGATACATACATGTCCCCACAGTGCAGATATGCCCCAACAGTGCCAGATACATAAATGCCCCCACAGTGCCAGATACATAAATGCCCCCACAGTGCAGATATGCCCCCACAGTGCCAGATACATAAATACCCCCACAGTGCCAGATACATAAATGCCCCCACAGTGCAGGTATGCCCCCACAGTGCCAAATACATAAATGCCCCCACAGTGCAGATATGCCCCCACAGTGCCAGATACATAAATGCCCCCACAATGCCAGATACATACATGCCCCCACAGTGCCAGATACATACATGCCCCACAGTGCAGATATGCCCCCACAGTGCCAGATACATACATGCCCCCACAGTGCCAGATACATAAATGCCCCCACAGTGCCAGATACATAAATGACCCTACAGTTCCAGATACATAAATGCCCCCACAGTGCCAGATACATAAATGACCCTACAGTTCCAGATACATAAATGCCCCCACAGTGCCAGATACATAAATGCCCCCACAGTGCTGATATGCCCCCACAGTGCCAGATACATACATGCCCCCACAGTGCCAGATACATACATGTCCCCACAGTGCAGATATGCCCCAACAGTGCCAGATACATAAATGCCCCCACAGTGCCAGATACATAAATGCCCCCACAGAGCTGATATGCCCCCACAGTGCCAGATACATACATGCCCCCACAGTGCCAGATACATACATGTCCCCACAGTGCAGATATGCCCCCACAGTGCCAGATACATACATGCCCCCACAGTGCAGCTATGCCCCCACAGTGCCTGATACATACATGCCCCCACAGTGCAGATATGCCCCCACAGTGCAGCTATGCCCCCAAAGTGCTGCCAGATACACAAATGCCCCCACAGTGAATGCCAGATACACTAATGCCCCCACAGTGCTGCCAGATACACTAATGCCCCCACAGTGCTGCCAGATACAAAAATGCCCCAACAGTGCTGCCAGATACAAAATTGCCCGCACAGTGCTGCCAGATACAAAAATGCCCCCAGTGCCAGATAACTGTATCCATGTGCGGAGAGGAACGGGCGGTGCGCAGTGTTCAGAATGCTGAGGTATGGGAGCTTTGCTCCCGGGACCTCAGCTACATGCAGGCAGCAGGGGATCGAGCTACGGCAGCAGGGACAAAGGACACCCATACCGCCCTCAACCCCCGGACCAGACTCACCCGTGCGTGACCCACCGCGATGTCTGCGGAGCTGCGGCTGCTCTCCGCCGCCGGTCATCTGAAATATGGCGCCGGTCCTCGAGCAAATCAGAGCCGCTGCTGCAGGGCCATGAGCCCTGATTGGCTGATGGCCGGCACCATGTTTGAAATGGGCAGCCGCCCTTAAATAGCTGGCGCCCTGTTCGGCCGCTCCAGTGGAACGTGCCTGGAGCCGGCCCTGCTCATGCCTGACTGATACATTGGGTTCTATTCAGCAAGAAAGTCGATATTGCCACCATCATTATCTATCAGGCAATATCCACACTAAAAAATATGTTTAACACTTTTTTATCAGGCTACTCAGCATAAAACGTCACAGGAACAGCGGTTGTGATAACGTCTGTTCCTGCAAAGTGCTACAAGGTTTTTTTTCCGGAACTTAGTAAACAAAGCCTTCTGTTTTTCCTCCTGCACATGCTCATTCATGATCGCATGCTAGGATTTTTCGCTGCACTGCAATCAGGTCACTACTGTGCATGCCTATGCACCACAATGCGCAGGCGCACCCAGTAGCGGCTCTTGCCACGGGTAAGCAGGCTTTTTGCCCGGGGCGCCGCTACCCTGAGGGCGCCGCCGTGACAAGAGCCGCTACTAAGCCTCCCTCCCCACTCCCCAGCTGCAGCGAGTGCCGTGTGCGCCCGCTGCAGCCGGCGTCACTGACTGACGCTAGAGATCAAAATTGACCCCTAGTGTCAGTGCGGCGCTGCTATGGGAGAGATGTCATGACGTCTCTCCCATAGAGAGGAGACGGCGCCCGGAGACAGCGGCAGCAGCGGACCAGCGGAAGCAGGAGCGAGGCAGGTAAGTATTTTGATTTTTCTTTTAGTGTTTCAACGCAGCGCTACAACAGGGGGCACATACAGGGGGCACAGCTACAAGGGGCAGTACTAATGGGGGCACAGCTACAAGGGGCAGTAGTACTGGGGGCACAGCTACAAGGGGCAGTAGTACTGGGGGCACAGCTACAAGTGGCAGTACTACTGGGGGCACAGCTACAAGGGGCAGTACTACTGGGGGCACATCTACAAGGGGCAGTACTACTGGGGGCACATCTACAAGGGGCAGTACTACTGGGGGCACAGCTACAAGGGGCACATCTACAGAGGGCACAACTACAAGGGGCACATACTGGGGCACTGCTACAAGGGGAACAGCTACTGGGGGGAAATCAACTGGGGCACAGCTGCTGGGGGCACAGCTACAGGGGGCACTACTATAGGGGACACTGCTACAAGGGGCACAGTTACAGGGGGCACAACTACTAGGGGCACTGCTACAGGGGGCAAATTAACTAATTAACTGGGGGCACAGCTACTGGGGGCAAATCTACAGGGGGGCACAAATACTGGGGGAACAACTACAGGTGGCACAACTACAAGGGGCACATACTGAGGTCACTGCTACGGGGGAACAGCTACAGGGGGCAAATCTACTGGGGGCAAATCAACTGGGGGGCACAACTACTTGGGGCAGATCTGGGGGCACAACTACTGGGAGCATAATTGTGGCCACGACCCTCCTCTATGAAGCCACGCACCTGTGTAGCCGCGCGGGGGGGGGGGGGGGACGCCAGTGGAAACTTTCGCACTGGGCGCCACGATGTGTAGAACCGGCCCTGGGCGCACCGTACGGGTACAAAGCGGATCGTTGCTGAGCGATGGATTTAACAAAGAATCCATTCGCACAGCCGATCGCAAGGAGATTGACAGGAAGAGGGCATTAGTGGGTGTCAACTGACAGTTTTCTGGGAGTGTTTGGAAAAATGCAGGCGTGTCCCAGCGTTTGCAGGGCAGGTGTCTGACGTCAATTCCGGGACCGGACAGGCTGAAGTGATCGCAGCGGCTGAGTAAGTTCATACCTACTCAAAAACTGCACAAACTGTTTTTGTACTGCTCAGCTGCACAGGCGTTCGCACACTTGCAAAGCTAAAATGCTCTCCACAGTGGGCAGCGACTATGCGTTTGCACGGGTGCAAAAAGTAGCTAGCGAGCGATCATCTCGGAATGACTCCCATAGTCTCCTTTTCACATTAAGTCTGCAGTGTAAGGAGCTGCAATTGTAAGCCCAACTCCAGCCTCCCAAAGCCTCTAAATTTATTAAAATATGTATATAGACTTTATATTAGTCTGTATACAATCATTTATAGTTATGTGGTTTATATACACATTTTAATCAATTCAGAGGCTTTAGGAGACTGAAGCTGGGCATGCAATTGCCGCTCCTCACAATTTACTGCAGGGAATGATGGGAAATTAACCTCACTGCAATGTACATCTCATCATGCCATCTGGTGTGCAGCACCTCAGATGGAAAGATGCGACCACGCAATTCATGAAACGAGGATTTGTACATACTAGATCAGTGGTTCTCAAACTCGGTCCTCAGGACCCCACACAGTGCATGTTTTGCAGGTAACCCAGCAAGTGCACAGGTGTATTAATTACTAGTGATGAGCGGGTTCGGTTCCTCGGAAACCGAACCCCCCCGAACTTCACCCATTTTACACGGGTCCGAGGCATACTCGGATTCTCCCGTATGGCTCGGTTAACCCGAGCGCGCCCGAACGTCATCATCCCGCTGTCGGATTCTCGCGAGATTCGGATTCTATATAAGGAGCCGCGCGTCGCCGCCATTTTCACTCGTGCATTGGAAATGTTAGGGAGAGGACGTGGCTGGCGTCCTCTCCGTTTATTAATAATATTTGTGCTTATTGCTTAATTTTGGGGACTGGGGAGCAGCTGTATAATATAGGAGGAGTACAGTGCAGAGTTTTGCTGACCAGTGACCACCAGTATACGTTGTCTGCCTGAAAAATGCTCCATATCTGTTCTCAGTGTGCTGCATGTATCTGTGCTCACACTGCTTTATTGTGGGGACTGGGGACCAGCAGTATTATATAGGAGGAGTACAGTGCAGAGTTTTGCTGACCAGTGACCACCAGTATACGTTGTCTGCCTGAAAAACGCTCCATATCTGTGCTTAGTGTGCTGCATGTATCTGTGCTCACACTGCTTTATTGTGGGGACTGGGGACCAGCAGTATTATATAGGAGGAGTACAGTGCAGAGTTTTGCTGACCAGTGACCACCAGTATACGTTGTCTGCCTGAAAAACGCTCCATATCTGTGCTCAGTGTGCTGCATATATCTGTGCTCACACTGCTTTATTGTGGGGACTGGGGACCAGCAGTATTATATAGGAGGAGTACAGTGCAGAGTTTTGCTGACCAGTGACCACCAGTATACGTTGTCTGCCTGAAAAACGCTCCATATCTGTGCTCAGTGTGCTGCATATATCTGGGCTCACACTGCTTTATTGTGGGGACTGGGGACCAGCAGTATTATATAGGAGGAGTACAGTGCAGAGTTTTGCTGACAAGTGACCACCAGTATTATACGTTCTCTGCCTGCAAAACGCTCCATATCTGTGCTCAGTGTGCTGCATATATATCTGTGCTCACACTGCTTTATTGTGGGGACTGGGGACCAGCAGTATTATATAGGAGGAGTACAGTGCAGAGTTTTGCTGACCAGTGACCACCAGTATTATACGTTCTCTGCCTGAAAAATGCTCCATATCTGTGCTGCATTGTAGTATATAGTAGGAGTACAGTGCATAATTTTGCTGATCACCAGTATATAATATATAGGAGTACGGTACAGAAGGCCACTGCTCTACCTACCTCTGTGTCATCAAGTATACTATCCATCCATACCTGTGGTGCATCCCTCAGTATTGCACAGTTTGCTGACCACCAGTATATAATATATAGCAGTACGGTACAGTAGGCCACTGCTCTACCTACCTCTGTGTCGTCAAGTATACTATCCATCCATACCTGTGGTGCATTTAAGTTTTGCACAGTTTGCTGACCACCAGTATATAATATATAGCAGTACGGTACAGTAGGCCACTGCTCTACCTACCTCTGTGTCATCAAGTATACTATCCATCCATACCTGTGGTGCATTTAAGTTTTGCACAGTTTGCTGACCACCAGTATATAATATATAGCAGTACGGTACAGTAGGCCACTGCTCTACCTACCTCTGTGTCGTCAAGTATACTATCCATCCATGCCTGTGGTGCATTTCAGTTGTGCGCAGTATATATAGTAGTAGGTGTCACGATCCGGGTATCTGGACGCCATTTCTTACCCATCAGATGCCTCCTAAGGCTGGCTCAGCGCTCCAGGACCGGATCCCATCTGTTATCCTAATGTTCACATTCCTGCATCCTCTCCTGTCTCTCTGAGACGCTGTCACAGTAACGCCTTATTACATCTGGCATGGCGTCTCCCGCGGCCTCCGCCGCCGTCCCTGAGCTTCTGCATGCAGAGTGTCAGAGTGGCGATTACGTCAGCCGCGGCCTCCGCTGTGTCCGCGTGGTTGGATGTGCACTTGTCAGCCTGGCGTCTCCTGTCTCCAGTGGCCGGCGCCGCCATTACTGTTTTCATTACCACATGGATTACAAACCAAACTTCCCTCCAAGTGTCTGCATGGGCGCAGCCATCTTGGATTCTGTCAGCTGATCATTTCCTCCAATCTGTTGTCAGTATTGTTAATCTGCATAATTGCCTAGCCAATCCCTTCCTTGCTGCAGGTATAAATACACTGTGCCTGAGCAAGGAAGGCGTCAGTGCTTTGGTTGTCAAACCTAGTTCCTGTTTGTCTCTCTCCTGTGATTGTCTTCCAGGTTCCAGCTCCTGTCTCAAGACTTCCACCGTGGAGACCCGCACCAGCATTCCACCTGCGGTGTAGCCTGACTCTCCAATCCATTGTGGATTCATCTGTTTCCAGCTACAACATTACCTGCTTCCAGCTCAGCTTTCAGCAGAGTACAGCTTCCCTTAAAGGGCCGGTGTCCTTTCTACACTTTACCACTCTCCACCGGTATTATTATTTCTCCGCTCTCAAGTTCTACATTTCAGTTCATATTTCATCGCTCCCAAGTTCATCTATTATTTAACTGGTTCCAGCCAGTATCCACTCCGTGCTAACAACAGTCTGGTTCCAGCCAGTATCCACAGCAGCTGTTTTACCTTCAGCAACCCAGCTTTTCCTGGAACATCAGCTGGCACAATCCTGGGTTATTTCCATTGCTACAGTCGGGCCTGGTAAGGACTTTCCATCTAGAAGATCATAAGAACTATCTCACACTACCAGTGCCCTGTGGCTCCTGCCATCCTGTAGTACCCAGGAACTGTATTTATTATTTGCTGACTTTTACGTTTTCTTTTACTGCTGCTGTGTTGCGGAGTTGTCATAATAAACATCATTGACTTTTATCCAAGTTGTCGTGGTCACGCCTTCGGGCAGTTATTATTCATGTTACTTACATGACCAGGGGTCTGATACAACCTCCCAGGTTCCGGTACATCTCAGCCCCTACAACTGAGGCTGCCTCCCGTCAGCTCAGGCCCTCAGTTGTGACAGTAAGCACTGACCTAATGAATCCAGCCGGAGACCAGGATCAAGCGGCCAGGCCGATGCAAGAACTGGCAGCCCGACTAGAACATCAGGAGGCTGCACAGGGCCACATCATCCGCTGTCTCCAGGATCTCTCTACTCGGCTGGATGGGATTCAGACAACTCTCCGTGGATCAGGCGCATCTGGTGCGTCAACCACAGTGACTCCAGTTATAACCCCACCCACCTTACCCATTTCTGCTCCACGTCTTCATCTTCCAACGCCAGCAAAATTTGACGGATCTCCAAGATTCTGCAGGGGATTTCTCAACCAGTGTGAGATTCAGTTTGAGCTACAACCTGGCAATTTTCCCAGTGACCGTACAAAAATTGCCTACATTATCTCTCTTCTCAGTGGCTCCGCCCTTGACTGGGCATCACCGTTATGGGAGAGGTCCGACACCCTGCTATCTTCTTACACTGCATTCGTGTCAACATTCAGGCGCATCTTCGACGAGCCAGGCCGGGTAACCTCAGCTTCATCCGAGATTCTCCGTTTACGCCAGGGGTCACGTACTGTAGGACAATATCTGATACAGTTCCAGATCCTGGCATCCGAACTGGCATGGAACGACGAGGCCCTGTATGCTGCATTCTGGCATGGCTTATCTGAGCTTATTAAAGATGAGTTAGCTACCAGAGACTTACCTTCTAAGTTAGATGAGCTAATCTCACTCTGCACGAAAGTTGATTTACGTTTCAGAGAGAGAGCAACTGAGCGTGGAAGATCATCTGCTCCAAAATCTTCTGCTCCTCCTCCTCGTCAACTGTCACCATCTAAAGATGAGCCCATGCAAATTGGCCGTTCCCGTTTAACTCCTGCTGAGCGCCGAAGACGCCTCTCTGAGTCTCTTTGTCTTTACTGTGCAGCTCCGTCTCACACCATCAATGCCTGTCCCGAACGTCCGGGAAAACTCCAAACCCTAGCTCGCCCAGGAGAGGGCCGGCTAGGAGTAATGATCTCCTCTCCATCTCCTCATGATTGTAATCTCCCAGTCTCGCTTCAAGTTGCTCAACGTTATCGGAACGTCATTGCCCTCCTTGATTCCGGAGCAGCTGGGAACTTTATTACTGAAGCCTATGTTAAACGGTGGTTCCTACCCACCGAGAGACTTCCTTCCTCCTTTTCCTTAACTGCCGTGGATGGCAGTAAAATTTTTGATACTGTTATTGCTCTAAGGACTCTACCAGTTCGTCTGAGAGTGGGAGTTCTTCATTCCGAACTTATTTCACTTTTAGTGATTCCAAGAGCCACACATCCTGTGGTCCTGGGCCTTCCATGGCTCCGTCTTCACAATCCTACAATTGATTGGACGACTACGCAAATCCTGGCATGGGGTTCCTCCTGTGCAGAGACATGTTTGTTTAAAGTATTGCCTGTCTGTTCTTCCTCCCCCAGGTCGTCTGATGTTCCACCTCCTCCATATCAAGATTTCACGGATGTGTTCAGTAAAGCTTCTGCTGATATCCTTCCTCCTCATAGAGAATGGGACTGCCCGATTGATCTCGTTCCAGGGAAGGTTCCACCTCGAGGCCGAACTTATCCGTTGTCTCTGCCTGAGACGCATTCTATGGAGGAATACATTAAAGAGAACCTAGCAAAGGGGTTCATTCGACCTTCTTCTTCCCCAGCCGGCGCAGGCTTCTTTTTTGTAAAAAAGAAAGATGGTGGTCTGCGGCCGTGCATCGACTACAGAGGTTTGAACGACATTACCATCAAGAACCGTTATCCTTTACCCCTGATTACTGAGCTCTTTGACAGAGTTAGCGGAGCTACCATCTTTACAAAGCTGGACTTGCGAGGTGCATACAATCTCATCCGGATCCGTGAGGGTGACGAGTGGAAGACCGCCTTTAACACCCGTGACGGACATTATGAGTACCTCGTCATGCCCTTCGGATTGAGCAATGCTCCAGCTGTCTTCCAGCATTTTGTCAATGAGATCTTCAGAGACATTCTATACCGTCATGTCGTGGTCTATCTAGACGATATCCTCATTTTTGCCAACGATTTAGAGGAACATCGTTTTTGGGTTAAAGAGGTTCTGTCCCGTCTCCGTGTCAATCATCTCTATTGCAAATTAGAAAAATGCGTCTTTGAAGTCAAGTCCATTCCGTTTCTAGGGTACATTGTGTCCGGTTCCGGACTAGAGATGGATCCTGAGAAACTACAAGCAATTCAGAATTGGCCGGTACCCTTAACCCTCAAAGGGGTCCAGAGGTTCTTAGGGTTCGCCAATTATTACCGAAAGTTTATACAAGACTTTTCCACCATTGTGGCGCCTATTACTGCTTTCACCAAGAAGGGTGCTAACCCGTCCAAGTGGTCTGAAGAAGCCATGCAAGCTTTTCATCTTTTAAAACAGAGGTTCATCTCTGCGCCTGTCCTGAAACAGCCTGACATCGACTCTCCTTTCATCCTAGAGGTGGATGCCTCCTCCGTTGGAGTAGGAGCGGTGTTATCTCAGAGGGCTAAAGATGGCCATTTACATCCTTGCAGTTTCTTCTCCCGGAAGTTCTCCCCAGCTGAGCGCAACTATGCCATTGGCGACCAGGAGTTGCTAGCCATCAAGCTCGCTCTAGAAGAGTGGAGGTATCTGTTGGAGGGAGCTTCTCATTTAATCACCATACTTACAGACCACAAGAACCTTTTATACCTGAAGGGCGCACAATGTCTCAACCCTCGTCAGGCCAGATGGGCACTTTTCTTTTCCAGGTTCGACTTTAAACTCCAGTTCTGTCCGGGCTCTCAGAATCGCAAGGCCGATGCCCTTTCCCGCTCATGGGAGCAAGAAAATGAGTCAGAGTCTTCAGACAAGCATCCTATTATAAATCCGTTGGCATTCTCCACGGTAGGGATGGACTCTACGCCCCCATCAGGGAAAAGTTTTGTGAAGCCGATGCTAAGGAAGAAGCTCATGCATTGGGCCCATGCTTCCCGTTTTGCCGGACATACAGGTATCCAAAAAACCCTGGAGTTTATCTCTAGGTCCTATTGGTGGCCAACTCTGAAAAAAGACGTCTTGGAGTTTATTGCATCTTGCCCAAATTGTGCCCAACATAAAGTATCCCGCCAGTCGCCTGCGGGGCAACTGGTTCCACTATCCGTTCCCCGTCGACCATGGACCCACTTGTCGATGGATTTCATTACAGACTTACCCATGTGCAACAAGTTCAATACCATCTGGGTGGTAGTTGACCGGTTCACCAAGATGGCACACTTCATTCCTCTCACCGGTCTTCCGTCAGCTTCCAAGTTGGCTCAAGTATTCATACAAGAGATCTTCCGACTCCACGGTCTTCCTGAAGAAATTATCTCAGATCGAGGAGTTCAATTCACAGCCAAATTCTGGCGAAGTTTATGTCAAGTCCTCCAAGTCAAGCTAAAGTTTTCCACGGCTTACCATCCTCAGACCAATGGTCAAACCGAGAGGGTGAATCAGGACTTGGAGGCCTTCCTCCGCATCTATGTGTCCTCCTCTCAAGATGACTGGGTTCAATTACTTCCCTGGGCCGAGTTCTGTCATAACAACCAGTATCATTCTTCATCTTCTTCAACACCATTCTTCACCAACTTTGGATTCCACCCTAAAGTCCCTGAGTTCCAACCGCTTCCAGCAACTTCTGTTCCCGCAGTGGATATCACCTTGCATCAGTTTGCCAATATCTGGAAGAGCGTACGATCAGCTCTGCTCAAGGCATCGTTCAGGTACAAGAAGTTTGCGGATAAGAAGCGTCGAGCAGTTCCTGCTCTCAAGGTGGGTGATCGGGTATGGTTATCCACGAAGAATTTGAGGTTAAGAGTTCCCAGTATGAAGTTTGCACCTCGCTATATCGGTCCTTTCAAGATTGAACAAGTCATCAATCCTGTTGCTTACAGACTCCAGTTGCCTCCCTTCTTAAAAATACCCAGGACATTCCATGTTTCCCTGTTGAAACCGCTGATCTTGAATCGGTTTCATTCCTCACTTCCTCCAACTCCGAAAGTCCAAACTCAACGAGGCGTTGAGTATGAAGTGGCCAAGATCCTGGACTCACGTCACCGTTACGGTCAACTACAGTATCTTATTGACTGGAAGGGTTACGGCCCTGAGGAACGTTCATGGACCAATGCTTCTGATGTCCATGCTCCTGCCTTGGTCCGGAGATTCCATTCCAAGTTTCCTCAAAAGCCAAAGAAGTGTCCTGGGGCCACTCCTAAAGGGGGGGGTGCTGTCACGATCCGGGTATCTGGACGCCATTTCTTACCCATCAGATGCCTCCTAAGGCTGGCTCAGCGCTCCAGGACCGGATCCCATCTGTTATCCTAATGTTCACATTCCTGCATCCTCTCCTGTCTCTCTGAGACGCTGTCACAGTAACGCCTTATTACATCTGGCATGGCGTCTCCCGCGGCCTCCGCCGCCGTCCCTGAGCTTCTGCATGCAGAGTGTCAGAGTGGCGATTACGTCAGCCGCGGCCTCCGCTGTGTCCGCGTGGTTGGATGTGCACTTGTCAGCCTGGCGTCTCCTGTCTCCAGTGGCCGGCGCCGCCATTACTGTTTTCATTACCACATGGATTACAAACCAAACTTCCCTCCAAGTGTCTGCATGGGCGCAGCCATCTTGGATTCTGTCAGCTGATCATTTCCTCCAATCTGTTGTCAGTATTGTTAATCTGCATAATTGCCTAGCCAATCCCTTCCTTGCTGCAGGTATAAATACACTGTGCCTGAGCAAGGAAGGCGTCAGTGCTTTGGTTGTCAAACCTAGTTCCTGTTTGTCTCTCTCCTGTGATTGTCTTCCAGGTTCCAGCTCCTGTCTCAAGACTTCCACCGTGGAGACCCGCACCAGCATTCCACCTGCGGTGTAGCCTGACTCTCCAATCCATTGTGGATTCATCTGTTTCCAGCTACAACATTACCTGCTTCCAGCTCAGCTTTCAGCAGAGTACAGCTTCCCTTAAAGGGCCGGTGTCCTTTCTACACTTTACCACTCTTCACCGGTATTATTATTTCTCCGCTCTCAAGTTCTACATTTCAGTTCATATTTCATCGCTCCCAAGTTCATCTATTATTTAACTGGTTCCAGCCAGTATCCACTCCGTGCTAACAACAGTCTGGTTCCAGCCAGTATCCACAGCAGCTGTTTTACCTTCAGCAACCCAGCTTTTCCTGGAACATCAGCTGGCACAATCCTGGGTTATTTCCATTGCTACAGTCGGGCCTGGTAAGGACTTTCCATCTAGAAGATCATAAGAACTATCTCACACTACCAGTGCCCTGTGGCTCCTGCCATCCTGTAGTACCCAGGAACTGTATTTATTATTTGCTGACTTTTACGTTTTCTTTTACTGCTGCTGTGTTGCGGAGTTGTCATAATAAACATCATTGACTTTTATCCAAGTTGTCGTGGTCACGCCTTCGGGCAGTTATTATTCATGTTACTTACATGACCAGGGGTCTGATACAACCTCCCAGGTTCCGGTACATCTCAGCCCCTACAACTGAGGCTGCCTCCCGTCAGCTCAGGCCCTCAGTTGTGACAGTAAGCACTGACCAAATGAATCCAGCCGGAGACCAGGATCAAGCGGCCAGGCCGATGCAAGAACTGGCAGCCCGACTAGAACATCAGGAGGCTGCACAGGGCCACATCATCCGCTGTCTCCAGGATCTCTCTACTCGGCTGGATGGGATTCAGACAACTCTCCGTGGATCAGGCGCATCTGGTGCGTCAACCACAGTGACTCCAGTTATAACCCCACCCACCTTACCCATTTCTGCTCCACGTCTTCATCTTCCAACGCCAGCAAAATTTGACGGATCTCCAAGATTCTGCAGGGGATTTCTCAACCAGTGTGAGATTCAGTTTGAGCTACAACCTGGCAATTTTCCCAGTGACCGTACAAAAATTGCCTACATTATCTCTCTTCTCAGTGGCTCCGCCCTTGACTGGGCATCACCGTTATGGGAGAGGTCCGACACCCTGCTATCTTCTTACACTGCATTCGTGTCAACATTCAGGCGCATCTTCGACGAGCCAGGCCGGGTAACCTCAGCTTCATCCGAGATTCTCCGTTTACGCCAGGGGTCACGTACTGTAGGACAATATCTGATACAGTTCCAGATCCTGGCATCCGAACTGGCATGGAACGACGAGGCCCTGTATGCTGCATTCTGGCATGGCTTATCTGAGCTTATTAAAGATGAGTTAGCTACCAGAGACTTACCTTCTAAGTTAGATGAGCTAATCTCACTCTGCACGAAAGTTGATTTACGTTTCAGAGAGAGAGCAACTGAGCGTGGAAGATCATCTGCTCCAAAATCTTCTGCTCCTCCTCCTCGTCAACTGTCACCATCTAAAGATGAGCCCATGCAAATTGGCCGTTCCCGTTTAACTCCTGCTGAGCGCCGAAGACGCCTCTCTGAGTCTCTTTGTCTTTACTGTGCAGCTCCGTCTCACACCATCAATGCCTGTCCCGAACGTCCGGGAAAACTCCAAACCCTAGCTCGCCCAGGAGAGGGCCGGCTAGGAGTAATGATCTCCTCTCCATCTCCTCATGATTGTAATCTCCCAGTCTCGCTTCAAGTTGCTCAACGTTATCGGAACGTCATTGCCCTCCTTGATTCCGGAGCAGCTGGGAACTTTATTACTGAAGCCTATGTTAAACGGTGGTCCCTACCCACCGAGAGACTTCCTTCCTCCTTTTCCTTAACTGCCGTGGATGGCAGTAAAATTTTTGATACTGTTATTGCTCTAAGGACTCTACCAGTTCGTCTGAGAGTGGGAGTTCTTCATTCCGAACTTATTTCACTTTTAGTGATTCCAAGAGCCACACATCCTGTGGTCCTGGGCCTTCCATGGCTCCGTCTTCACAATCCTACAATTGATTGGACGACTACGCAAATCCTGGCATGGGGTTCCTCCTGTGCAGAGACATGTTTGTTTAAAGTATTGCCTGTCTGTTCTTCCTCCCCCAGGTCGTCTGATGTTCCACCTCCTCCATATCAAGATTTCACGGATGTGTTCAGTAAAGCTTCTGCTGATAACCTTCCTCCTCATAGAGAATGGGACTGCCCGATTGATCTCGTTCCAGGGAAGGTTCCACCTCGAGGCCGAACTTATCCGTTGTCTCTGCCTGAGACGCATTCTATGGAGGAATACATTAAAGAGAACCTAGCAAAGGGGTTCATTCGACCTTCTTCTTCCCCAGCCGGCGCAGGCTTCTTTTTTGTAAAAAAGAAAGATGGTGGTCTGCGGCCGTGCATCGACTACAGAGGTTTGAACGACATTACCATCAAGAACCGTTATCCTTTACCCCTGATTACTGAGCTCTTTGACAGAGTTAGCGGAGCTACCATCTTTACAAAGCTGGACTTGCGAGGTGCATACAATCTCATCCGGATCCGTGAGGGTGACGAGTGGAAGACCGCCTTTAACACCCGTGACGGACATTATGAGTACCTCGTCATGCCCTTCGGATTGAGCAATGCTCCAGCTGTCTTCCAGCATTTTGTCAATGAGATCTTCAGAGACATTCTATACCGTCATGTCGTGGTCTATCTAGACGATATCCTCATTTTTGCCAACGATTTAGAGGAACATCGTTTTTGGGTTAAAGAGGTTCTGTCCCGTCTCCGTGTCAATCATCTCTATTGCAAATTAGAAAAATGCGTCTTTGAAGTCAAGTCCATTCCGTTTCTAGGGTACATTGTGTCCGGTTCCGGACTAGAGATGGATCCTGAGAAACTACAAGCAATTCAGAATTGGCCGGTACCCTTAACCCTCAAAGGGGTCCAGAGGTTCTTAGGGTTCGCCAATTATTACCGAAAGTTTATACGAGACTTTTCCACCATTGTGGCGCCTATTACTGCTTTCACCAAGAAGGGTGCTAACCCGTCCAAGTGGTCTGAAGAAGCCATGCAAGCTTTTCATCTTTTAAAACAGAGGTTCATCTCTGCGCCTGTCCTGAAACAGCCTGACATCGACTCTCCTTTCATCCTAGAGGTGGATGCCTCCTCCGTTGGAGTAGGAGCGGTGTTATCTCAGAGGGCTAAAGATGGCCATTTACATCCTTGCAGTTTCTTCTCCCGGAAGTTCTCCCCAGCTGAGCGCAACTATGCCATTGGCGACCAGGAGTTGCTAGCCATCAAGCTCGCTCTAGAAGAGTGGAGGTATCTGTTGGAGGGAGCTTCTCATTTAATCACCATACTTACAGACCACAAGAACCTTTTATACCTGAAGGGCGCACAATGTCTCAACCCTCGTCAGGCCAGATGGGCACTTTTCTTTTCCAGGTTCGACTTTAAACTCCAGTTCTGTCCGGGCTCTCAGAATCGCAAGGCCGATGCCCTTTCCCGCTCATGGGAGCAAGAAAATGAGTCAGAGTCTTCAGACAAGCATCCTATTATAAATCCGTTGGCATTCTCCACGGTAGGGATGGACTCTACGCCCCCATCAGGGAAAAGTTTTGTGAAGCCGATGCTAAGGAAGAAGCTCATGCATTGGGCCCATGCTTCCCGTTTTGCCGGACATACAGGTATCCAAAAAACCCTGGAGTTTATCTCTAGGTCCTATTGGTGGCCAACTCTGAAAAAAGACGTCTTGGAGTTTATTGCATCTTGCCCAAATTGTGCCCAACATAAAGTATCCCGCCAGTCGCCTGCGGGGCAACTGGTTCCACTATCCGTTCCCCGTCGACCATGGACCCACTTGTCGATGGATTTCATTACAGACTTACCCATGTGCAACAAGTTCAATACCATCTGGGTGGTAGTTGACCGGTTCACCAAGATGGCACACTTCATTCCTCTCACCGGTCTTCCGTCAGCTTCCAAGTTGGCTCAAGTATTCATACAAGAGATCTTCCGACTCCACGGTCTTCCTGAAGAAATTATCTCAGATCGAGGAGTTCAATTCACAGCCAAATTCTGGCGAAGTTTATGTCAAGTCCTCCAAGTCAAGCTAAAGTTTTCCACGGCTTACCATCCTCAGACCAATGGTCAAACCGAGAGGGTGAATCAGGACTTGGAGGCCTTCCTCCGCATCTATGTGTCCTCCTCTCAAGATGACTGGGTTCAATTACTTCCCTGGGCCGAGTTCTGTCATAACAACCAGTATCATTCTTCATCTTCTTCAACACCATTCTTCACCAACTTTGGATTCCACCCTAAAGTCCCTGAGTTCCAACTGCTTCCAGCAACTTCTGTTCCCGCAGTGGATATCACCTTGCATCAGTTTGCCAATATCTGGAAGAGCGTACGATCAGCTCTGCTCAAGGCATCGTTCAGGTACAAGAAGTTTGCGGATAAGAAGCGTCGAGCCGTTCCTGCTCTCAAGGTGGGTGATCGGGTATGGTTATCCACGAAGAATTTGAGGTTAAGAGTTCCCAGTATGAAGTTTGCACCTCGCTATATCGGTCCTTTCAAGATTGAACAAGTCATCAATCCTGTTGCTTACAGACTCCAGTTAAGTCCCTTCTTAAAAATACCCAGGACATTCCATGTTTCCCTGTTGAAACCGCTGATCTTGAATCGGTTTCATTCCTCACTTCCTCCAACTCCGAAAGTCCAAACTCAACGAGGCGTTGAGTATGAAGTGGCCAAGATCCTGGACTCACGTCACCGTTACGGTCAACTACAGTATCTTATTGACTGGAAGGGTTACGGCCCTGAGGAACGTTCATGGACCAATGCTTCTGATGTCCATGCTCCTGCCTTGGTCCGGAGATTCCATTCCAAGTTTCCTCAAAAGCCAAAGAAGTGTCCTGGGGCCACTCCTAAAGGGGGGGGTGCTGTCACGATCCGGGTATCTGGACGCCATTTCTTACCCATCAGATGCCTCCTAAGGCTGGCTCAGCGCTCCAGGACCGGATCCCATCTGTTATCCTAATGTTCACATTCCTGCATCCTCTCCTGTCTCTCTGAGACGCTGTCACAGTAACGCCTTATTACATCTGGCATGGCGTCTCCCGCGGCCTCCGCCGCCGTCCCTGAGCTTCTGCATGCAGAGTGTCAGAGTGGCGATTACGTCAGCCGCGGCCTCCGCTGTGTCCGCGTGGTTGGATGTGCACTTGTCAGCCTGGCGTCTCCTGTCTCCAGTGGCCGGCGCCGCCATTACTGTTTTCATTACCACATGGATTACAAACCAAACTTCCCTCCAAGTGTCTGCATGGGCGCAGCCATCTTGGATTCTGTCAGCTGATCATTTCCTCCAATCTGTTGTCAGTATTGTTAATCTGCATAATTGCCTAGCCAATCCCTTCCTTGCTGCAGGTATAAATACACTGTGCCTGAGCAAGGAAGGCGTCAGTGCTTTGGTTGTCAAACCTAGTTCCTGTTTGTCTCTCTCCTGTGATTGTCTTCCAGGTTCCAGCTCCTGTCTCAAGACTTCCACCGTGGAGACCCGCACCAGCATTCCACCTGCGGTGTAGCCTGACTCTCCAATCCATTGTGGATTCATCTGTTTCCAGCTACAACATTACCTGCTTCCAGCTCAGCTTTCAGCAGAGTACAGCTTCCCTTAAAGGGCCGGTGTCCTTTCTACACTTTACCACTCTCCACCGGTATTATTATTTCTCCGCTCTCAAGTTCTACATTTCAGTTCATATTTCATCGCTCCCAAGTTCATCTATTATTTAACTGGTTCCAGCCAGTATCCACTCCGTGCTAACAACAGTCTGGTTCCAGCCAGTATCCACAGCAGCTGTTTTACCTTCAGCAACCCAGCTTTTCCTGGAACATCAGCTAGCACAATCCTGGGTTATTTCCATTGCTACAGTCGGGCCTGGTAAGGACTTTCCATCTAGAAGATCATAAGAACTATCTCACACTACCAGTGCCCTGTGGCTCCTGCCATCCTGTAGTACCCAGGAACTGTATTTATTATTTGCTGACTTTTACGTTTTCTTTTACTGCTGCTGTGTTGCGGAGTTGTCATAATAAACATCATTGACTTTTATCCAAGTTGTCGTGGTCACGCCTTCGGGCAGTTATTATTCATGTTACTTACATGACCAGGGGTCTGATACAACCTCCCAGGTTCCGGTACATCTCAGCCCCTACAACTGAGGCTGCCTCCCGTCAGCTCAGGCCCTCAGTTGTGACAGTAGGCCATTGCTATTGATACTGGCATATAATTCCACACATTAAAAAATGGAGAACAAAAATGTGGAGGGTAAAATAGGGAAAGATCAAGATCCACTTCCACCTCGTGCTGAAGCTGCTGCCACTAGTCATGGCCGAGACGATGAAATGCCATCAACGTCGTCTGCCAAGGCCGATGCCCAATGTCATAGTAGAGAGCATGTAAAATCCAAAAAACAAAAGTACAGTAAAATGACCCAAAAATCTAAATTAAAAGCGTCTGAGGAGAAGCGTAAACTTGCCAATATGCCATTTACGACACGGAGTGGCAAGGAATGGCTGAGGCCCTGGCCTATGTTCATGGCAAGTGGTTCAGCTTCACATGAGGATGGAAGCACTCATACTCTCGCTAGAAAAATGAAAAGACTTAAGCTGGCAAAAGCACAGCAAAGAACTGTGCGTTCTTCTAAATCACAAATCCCCAAGGAGATTTCAATTGTGTCGGCTGCGATGCCTGACCTTCCCAACACTGGACGGGAAGAGGTGGCACCTTCCACCATTTGCACGCCCCCTGCAAGTTCCTGATAGTCAAATTGAAGATGTCACAGTTGAAGTACACCAAGATGAGGATATGGGTGTTGCTGGCGCTGAGGAGGAAATTGACAAGGAGGATTCTGATGGTGAGGTGGTTTGTTTAAGTCAGGCACCCGGGGAGACACCTGTTGTCCGTGGGACAAATATGGCCATTGACATGCCTGGTCAAATTACAAAAAAAATCACCTCTTCGGTGTGGAATTATTTTAACACAAATGCAGACAACAGGTGTCAAGCTGTGTGTTGCCTTTGTCATCTGTAATAAGTAGGGGTAAGGACGTTAACCACCTCGGAACATCCTCCCTTATACGTCACCTGCAGCGCATTCATCATAAGTCAGTGACAAGTTCAAAAACTTTGGATGACAGCGGAAGCAGTACACTGACCAGTAAATCCCTTCCTCTTGTAACCAAGCTCCTGCAAACCACACCACCAACTCCCTCAGTGTCAATTTCCTCCTTATACAGGAAAGCCAATAGTCCTGCAGGCCATGTCACTGTCAAGTCTGACGAGTCCTCTCCTGCCTGGGATTCCTCCGATGCATCCTTGAGTGTAACGCCTCCTGCTGCTGGCGCTGCTGTTGTTGCTGCTGGGAGTCGATCGTCATCCCAGAGGGGAAGTCGGAAGACCACTTGTACTACTTCCAGTAAGCAATTGACTGTCCAACGGTAATTTGCGAGGAAGATGAAATATCACAGCAGTCATCCTGCTGCAAAGCGGATAACTCAGGCCTTGGCAGCCTGGGCGGTGAGAAACGTGTTTCCGTTATCCACCGTTAATTCACAGGCAACTACAGACTTGATTGATGTACTGTGTCCCAGGTACCAAATACCATCTAGGTTCCATTTCTCTAGGCAGGCGATACCGAAAATGTACACAGACCTCAGAAAAAGAGTCACCAGTGTCCTAAAAAATGCAGTTGTACCAAATGTCCACTTAACCACGGACATGTGGACAAGTGGAGCAGGGCAGACTCAGGACTATATGACTGTGACAGCCCACTGGGTAGATGTATGGCCTCCCGCAGCAACAATAGCAGCGGCACCAGTAGCAGCATCTCGCAAACGCCAACTCATTCCTAGGCAGGCTACGCTTTGTATCACCGCTTTCCATAAGAGGCACACAGCTGACAACCTCTTACGGAAACTGAGGAACATCATCGCAGAATGGCTTACCCCAAATGGACTCTCCTGGGGATTTTTGACATCGGACAACGCCAGCAATATTGTGTGTGCATTACATCTGGGCAAATTCCAGCACGTCCCATGTTTTGCACATACATTGAATTTGGTGGTGCAGAATTATTTAAAAAACGACAGGGGCGTGCAAGAAATGCTGTCGGTGGCCTGAAGAATTGCGGGCCACTTTCGGCATTCAGCCACCGCGTGCCGAAGACTGGAGCACCAGCAAACAGTCCTGAACATGCCCTGCCATCATCTGAAGCAAGAGGTGTTAACGAGGTGGAATTCAACCCTCTATATGCTTCAGTGGATGGAGGAGCAGCAAAAGGCCATTCAAGCCTATACATCTGCCTACGATATAGGCAAAGGAGGGGGAATGCACCTGACTCAAGCGCAGTGGAGAATAATTTCAACGTTGTGCAAGGTTCTGCAACCCTTTGAACTTGCCACACGTGAAGTCAGTTCAGACACTGCCAGCCTGAGTCAGGTCATTCCCCTCATCAGGCTTTTGCAGAAGAAGCTGGAGACAATGAAGGAGGAGCTAAAACAGAGCGATTCCGCTAGGCATGTGGGTCTTGTGGATGGAGCCCTTAATTCGCTTAACCAGGATTCACGGGTGGTCAATCTGTTGACATCAGAGCACTACATTTTGGCCACCGTGCTTGATCCTAGATTTAAAACCTACGTTGGATCTCTCTTTCCGGCAGACACAAGTCTGCAGAGGTTCAAAGACCTGCTGGTGAGAAAATTGTCAAGTCAAGCGGAACGTGACCCGTCAACAGCTGAGCGAGGAAAAGGCTAAGAATTCCGAGCCCACCTGCTGGCAGTGATGTAGGGCAGTCTGGAGCGAGTGCTGACATCTGGTCTGGACTGAAGGACCTGCCAACGATTACTGACATGTCGTCTACTGTCACTGCATATGATTCTCTCACCATTGAAAGAATGGTGGAGGATTATATGAGTAACCGCATCCAAGTAGGCACGTCAGACAGTCCGTACGTATACTGGCAGGAAAAAGAGGCAATTTGGAGGCCCTTGCAGAAACTGGCTTTATTTTACCTAAGTTGCCCACCCTCCAGTGTGTACTCTGAAAGAGTGTTTAGTGCAGCCGCTCACCTTGTCAGCGATCGGCGTACGAGGTTACTTCCAGAAAACGTGGAGAAGATGATGTTCATCAAAATGAATTATAATCAATTCCTCCATGGAGACATTCACCAGCAATTGCCTCCAGAAAGTACACAGGGACCTGAGATGGTGGATTCCAGTGGGGATGAATTAATAATCTTTGAGGAGGGGGATGTACACAGTGAAAGGGGTGAGGAATCGGACGATGAGGAGGAGGTGGACATCTTGCCTCTGTAGAGGCAGTTTGTGCAAGGAGAGATTGATTGCTTCTTTTTTGGTGGGGGCCCAAACCAACCAGTCATTTCAGACACAGTTGTGTGGCAGACCCTGTCGCTGAAATGATGGGTTTGTTAAAGTGTGCATGTCCTGTTTATACAACATAAGGGTGGGTGGGAGGGCCCAAGGACAATTCCATCTTGCACCTCTTTTTTCTTTCATTTTTCTTTGCATCATGTGCTGTTTGGGGACTATTTTTTTGAAGTGCCATCCTGCCTGACACTGTAGTGCCACTCCTAGATGGGCCAGGTGTTTGTGTCGGCCACTTGTGTCGCTTAGCTTAGCCATCCAGCGATCTTGGTGCACCTTTTTTCTTTGCATCATGTGCTGTTTGGGGACTATTTTTTTGAAGTGCCATCCTGTCTGACACTGCAGTGCCACTCCTAGATGGGCCAGGTGTTTGTGTCGGCCACTTGGGTCGCTTAGCTTAGTCATCCAGCGACCTCGGTGCAAATTTTAGGACTAAAAATAATATTGTGAGGTGTGAGGTGTTCAGAATATACTGAAAATGAGTGGAAATTATGGTTATTGAGGTTAATAATACTATGGGATCAAAATGAGCCCCAAATTCTATGATTTAAGCTGTTTTTAAGGGGTTTTTTTGTAAAAAAAACACCCGAATCCAAAACACACCCTAATCCGACAAAAAAATTTCAGGGAGGTTTTGCCAAAACGCGTCCGAATCCAAAACACGGCCGCGGAACCAAATCCAAAACCAAAACACAAAACCCGAAAAATGTCCGGTGCACATCACTAACTGACACATTTTAAAAGGTCCACAGGTGGAGCTAATTATTTCACTTGTCATTCTGTGAGGCGACCTGCAAAACATACACTGTGTGGGGCACTGAGGACCGAGTCTGAGAACCTGTGCACTACATGATGGTCATGCAGAGTATTTGCTGGCACCGTTATTGTACCACAAATCATCTAGTGTGTAAGATTAGTCTACTCTTTAGTCAGAAGCCAATGAACTTGCCAGTAGGTATTTCTCTTATGTCCTAGAGGATGCTGGAGTCCACATTAGTACCATGGGGTATAGACGGGTCCACCAGGAGCCATTAGCACTTTAAGAGTTTGAGAGTGTGGGCTGGCTCCTCCCTCTATGCCCCTCTTACCAGACTCAGTTTAGAAAATGTGCCCAGAGGAGCCGGTCACAGCTAGATGAGCTCTCCTGAGATTTTCTGGTAAAGTTTTATTTTAGATTCTTCACACAAATCATCTAGTGTGTACCATGTGTAAGATTAGTCTACTCTGTAGTCAGAAGCCAATTAACCTGCCAGTAGGTATTTTTAGCTGTCAGAGGAAACCTTACAAAGACCATATTATTATTTTATTTATGTTTGTGGGCTTTCTTTTGTTATGTGCTGTGATTTGTTTTTAAACCAACCACGCCCACTTATTATATCAAGTTTAGGCAGGGCCGTAACTGGGGTGGGGGGGGGTGGGGCTAAGGGGTCATGTGCCCCAGGTGCAGGATTTGAGTGGGTGCTGAGGAGTTACAGAGGAAAAGGTTGGTTTTTTTTTTACCAGCAGTGCTGTGCTGCTCCCGTGAACCAGCAGATGGCTCCCGGGGTAGTGTCTCTGACCCGCCTGTCTGCCCAAAGGTGGCTCCAACACTGTTTGGGTGAGCTCCAGTACCTGGGATCTCTCCTATGCTGGCTACTGTCTTAAACTCTATTCTTTGCCATGCAGTGCTGCGACTAGCGTGCAGTGAATCGTGCAAGCTATAGAAGTGAGCTGTTGGTGTTGTGTTTTTAAGCAGGCTATGATCCCGGCTGCCTGCCCAGCACCAACCGATAACAAGCTGCCACCTACACACCATTGAGAGGACACACTATAGTGTAGTGATGTAGTTCAGCGTGTATGGGATGTAGTATAGTGATGTAGTGCAGTGGATATGGGAATGTAGTGCAGTGATATAGTGCAATGTATGGAGATATACATGATGGCATGTAGTGGAACACACTGCTGGGGCATGTGACGCTTAGGGCATTTGGGGCACAAATGGGAATATTGTCCAAAAGTGTCCCCTTTTTAAAAAAAAAAAGTTTGATAATATGATTATTTTAGTCTGACAGTGTTTGTTTGTGTGCATGTGTTTTTTGTGTTCTTTTTTTTTTTTTTTTTGGGGGGGGGGGGGGGGGGTTGAGGCGGCAAATTACCGCCATGCCCCGGGTGACGAACATCCTAGTTTTGGCCCTGGTTTAGGCCACTGAAGAAAATTCAGATTTTCCTTTTACAGCAACAGAACAACTGTTCACAGTGGTTGGTATCCACAGCAAATTAAGATGACATGGCAGCATTTTACTGTGCCCTGGACAGTGTGTGTCTGTTTTAGTTTCAATAGTGAATGGGGATCAGTGTGACAGTACCGGGGCAGGTAGGGTCAGGGGATCAGTGTGACAGTACTGGGGCAGGTAGGGTCAGGGGATCAGTTTGACAGTACCGGGGCAGATAGAGTCAGGTGATCAGTGTGACAGTACTGGTGCAGGTAGGGTCAGGGGATCAGTGTGACAGTACTGGGGCAGGTAGGGTCAGGGGATCAGTGTGACAGTACTGGGGCAGGTAGGGTCAGGGGATCAATGTCACAGTACCGGGGCAGGGTATTATTGTGATAGTACCAGGGCAGGGGATCAGTGTGACAGTACTAGTGCAGGTAGGGTCAGGGTATAGTGTGACAGTACCGGGGCAGATAGAGTCAGGTGATCAGTGTGACAGTACCGGGGCAGGTAGGGTCAGGGGATCAGTGTGACAGTACCGGGGCAGATAGAGTCAGGTGATCAGTGTGACAGTACCGGGGCAGGTAGGGTCAGGGGATCAGTGTGACAGTACCAGGGCAGGGGATCATTGTGATAGTACCGGGACAGGGGATCAGTATGACAGTACTGGGGCAGGAAGGGACCGGGGATCAGTGAAATAGTACTGCGGCAGGATGGGTCAGGGGATCAGTGTGACAGCACTGGGACAGTTCCGGGGCCGTCCCCCTTTTTACTCTATAGTTACATATGTACTAAGGCCTGATTTGGAGGTGTACACAAAGCCGATTTTTCTGTTGTTAAGCAATTATCATCCAGCTTCGCATTCATTTAAGTCACACTGTGCATGTGACGCAACGGTGTTACTAGCGCTAATGGGCCCAAATTTCTTTCTGTACTATAATGATCTCTCATGTGTGATACCACTATGGGGCATATTTATTAAACACTATTTGTGGGATGCCCCCCACAAAAACAACCATTTTCTGCTGTTACCCACAAATATTAAGGATCCCTTGAATATAACATGGATATAACGCAGCAAATTTCACCAATATCTGCCACAGCCACTTCATTTCTAACCTCAAAGGACCCTCAATAGGTTTCTATAGAGGCTGCTATACTGTCAGATTTATCATGTTCCAGCATGTGAAGCATTCCAGATCTTGTCTCCAGTAGCGAATGTCCTGGATCCCTCTCCATCACCCCCTACTGATGCATGCATCGCCTGACGGCTGTGCGTTATGTGGTATGCACCATGGACTACTCTGTGGCCCTATGTCAGAGGTTAGCGGCGGGCAATAAAATATTCCTAAGTATTATTTTCTCATGATCACATGTTGCTTTTTCAGAGGAAGAAGGAAAAGGAGAAGTGAGCAAGCCCGACGTACGGGCGAAACGCGTCTTCCGTCCCGCTCACATACACTGCTGTCTGCCACCATGGACTGATCCTCCTGCCGCCTCCTGCAGCCCATTCGTCTGAGCTGTCTTTTGCTCCGCTCGCCTGCCCTGCTGTCTACTGGAACGGACTGATCCGCCCGCCGTCTTCCGCAGCTGACCCGTTGGAGCCGTCCTCTGTCCCACTCACTTACCATGCTGTCTGCCCTTCCGGACTGACCATCGTGCTGTCCTCCGCAATTGACTCATCTGAGCGGTGCCGCATGGTCCTATTCTCCGGGGAACAGAGATCTGCATTGCGCTGGGTTCCAGCCTCTGCAGGGGCACAATACTTACATTGGTAAACTAAACCTTTTTTTCATTCTAAACCAGAGACCGCCGCTACGGGAGATCAATACCTATATATTAATATATATATTATTTATTATTATGTAATTCTCTACCAGCAGGGCACCGAGTCTTTCTTGGATCAATGAAAGTGACTTTAACTTGAGTTTATATATGCATATAGCAAGTGTGTCGCAGGATTAACTTGTGGCAACAATGTTCTCATCTTGATTAGACACCTGGGGGTATATTTACTAAAATTCGTATTAGTCCCGATTTGGAGGGAGATTCATCACGAATGACATCGAATGTGTGTATTTGCAACTTTTTGAAAATTTTATGCCTCATTTACTAAGCTGTCGTATTTGTATTTTTCGTGTTTTACGATGTCGATGTCATTCGTGGTTTTGTAAGGTATAATGCGGCCGATTTAGTGGTTTTGCGGCCGAATTATGTGTTTTTTTTACGAATGTGTCACATTTTGGCTACGGCAGTGTTTGTCCGTTCACGGACGCAGTTTTTTTCCTAAGTTTCGTTTTTGTCACTCGTCCGTGATTGGTTTGATTCGTGATGGAGGAGTGTCTGTGCACATTACTATAAAAACGCCCCAAACCGTCCGAACCTCGTGGGTTTAGCTAGTGGAGAGGTGAGAGGAAGGTGTGTTAGGAGTTGGTGAGTAGTTTGGAGTTTTTGGTGGTTTTGCGGAGGTTCTTTGTGATTGTTGAGTGCTGTACTGTGTGTGTAAGTAGTCTTGTCATACTTGTTGTGTAGTTATTTAAAAGTCTGTCTAGTTTTTTGTCATTGTTTTTTATTTCACGTCTATTGTCATTGTTTGTGAGTGTGTGTGTGTGTTTGGTGTGTGGTGTGTAGTGGTAGTGGAGGAGTATGTTTACTGTTTTTTTTTCTCAGTGTTATTTGTTGTTTGTCCTGATTATGTCCCAGTCAGAGGTGAGTGAGAGGGAGGAGGTTAGTGGGAGGGAGGAGGTTAGTGAGGTGGAGGAGGTGAGTGAGGTGGAGGGGGAGGTTGTTGCTGCGGCCTCCAGTGATAGTGATGGTGTTGTGGCTCCGCAGCCACGCACCACTACAAAGACTGGCCGCAATGTAAAATTCAGCTACGCTGAAAATATGGCTTTGGTGCGGGAGCTGATGAGGCATCATCAGCAGTTGTTTGGCCATGATGCTGCAAAGGTGTCGTCACGCAGGAAGAGTATTCTGTGGGGGAAGGTAGTTGCGGCTGTGAATAGTGAGGGTGTGGTGAGGCGGACCGAGGACACGTGTCGTAAGCGTTTCTACTAGAGATGAGCGGGTTCGGTTTCTCTGAATCCGAACCCGCCAGAACTTCATGTTTTTTTTCACGGGTCCGAGCGACTCGGATCTTCCCGCCTTGCTCGGTTAACCCGAGCGCGCCCGAACGTCATCATGACGCTGTCGGATTCTCGCGAGGCTCGGATTCTATCGCGAGACTCGGATTCTATATAAGGAGCCGCGCGTCGCCGCCATTTTCACACGTGCATTGAGATTGATAGGGAGAGGACGTGGCTGGCGTCCTCTCCGTTTAGAATTAGAATAGATTAGAGAGACACTTGATTTACTAATTTTGGGGAGCATTAGGAGTACTCAGTAGTGTACAGTGCAGAGTTTTGCTGATAGTGACCAGTGACCACCACTTTTATTTATAATCCGTTCTCTGCCTGAAAAAAGCGATACACAGCACACAGTGACTCAGTCACATACCATATCTGTGTGCACTGCTCAGGCTCAGGCCAGTGTGCTGCATCATCTATATATATTATATATCTGTCTGACTGCTCAGCTCACACAGCTTATAATTGTGGGGGAGACTGGGGAGCACTACTGCAGTGCCAGTTATAGGTTATAGCAGGAGCCAGGAGTACATAATATTATATTAAAATTAAACAGTGCACACTTTTGCTGCAGGAGTGCCACTGCCAGTGTGACTAGTGACCAGTGACCTGACCACCAGTATATAATATTAGTAGTATACTATCTCTTTATCAACCAGTCTATATTAGCAGCAGACACAGTACAGTGCGGTAGTTCACGGCTGTGGCTACCTCTGTGTCGGCACTCGGCAGCCCGTCCATAATTGTATATACCAGTGACCTAACCGTGGTTTTTTTTTCTTTCTTTATACATACATACTAGTTACGAGTATACTATCTCTTTATCAACCAGTCTATATATTAGCAGCAGACACAGTACAGTGCGGTAGTTCACGGCTGTGGCTACCTCTGTGTCGGCACTCGGCAGCCCGTCCATAATTGTATATACCACCTAACCGTGGTTTTTTTTTCTTTCTTTATACATACATACATACTAGTTACGAGTATACTATCTCTTTATCAACCAGTCTATATATTAGCAGCAGACACAGTACAGTGCGGTAGTTCACGGCTGTGGCTACCTCTGTGTCGGCACTCGGCAGCCCGTCCATAATTGTATATACCACCTAACCGTGGTTTTTTTTTCTTTCTTTATACATACATACTAGTTACGAGTATACTATCTCTTTATCAACCAGTCTATATATTAGCAGCAGACACAGTACAGTGCGGTAGTTCACGGCTGTGGCTACCTCTGTGTCGGCACTCGGCAGCCCGTCCATAATTGTATATACCACCTAACCGTGGTTTTTTTTTCTTTCTTTATACATACATACTAGTTACGAGTATACTATCTCTTTATCAACCAGTCTATATATTAGCAGCAGACACAGTACAGTGCGGTAGTTCACGGCTGTGGCTACCTCTGTGTCGGCACTCGGCAGCCCGTCCATAATTGTATATACCACCTAACCGTGGTTTTTTTTTTCTTTCTTTATACATACATACTAGTTACGAGTATACTATCTCTTTATCAACCAGTCTATATATTAGCAGCAGACACAGTACAGTGCGGTAGTTCACGGCTGTGGCTACCTCTGTGTCGGCACTCGGCAGCCCGTCCATAATTGTATATACCACCTAACCGTGGTTTTTTTTTCTTTCTTTATACATACATACTAGTTACGAGTATACTATCTCTTTATCAACCAGTCTATATATTAGCAGCAGACACAGTACAGTGCGGTAGTTCACGGCTGTGGCTACCTCTGTGTCGGCACTCGGCAGCCCGTCCATAATTGTATATACCACCTAACCGTGGTTTTTTTTTCTTTCTTTATACATACATACTAGTTACGAGTATACTATCTCTTTATCAACCAGTCTATATATTAGCAGCAGACACAGTACAGTGCGGTAGTTCACGGCTGTGGCTACCTCTGTGTCGGCACTCGGCAGCCCGTCCATAATTGTATATACCACCTAACCGTGGTTTTTTTTCTTTCTTTATACATACATACTAGTTACGAGTATACTATCTCTTTATCAACCAGTCTATATATTAGCAGCAGACACAGTACAGTGCGGTAGTTCACGGCTGTGGCTACCTCTGTGTCGGCACTCGGCAGCCCGTCCATAATTGTATACTAGTATCCAATCCATCCATCTCCATTGTTTACCTGAGGTGCCTTTTAGTTGTGCCTATTAAAATATGGAGAACAAAAATGTTGAGGTTCCAAAATTAGGGAAAGATCAAGATCCACTTCCACCTCGTGCTGAAGCTGCTGCCACTAGTCATGGCCGAGACGATGAAATGCCAGCAACGTCGTCTGCCAAGGCCGATGCCCAATGGCATAGTACAGAGCATGTCAAAACCAAAACACCAAATATCAGTAAAAAAAGGACTCCAAAACCTAAAATAAAATTGTCGGAGGAGAAGCGTAAACTTGCCAATATGCCATTTACCACACGGAGTGGCAAGGAACGGCTGAGGCCCTGGCCTATGTTCATGGCTAGTGGTTCAGCTTCACATGAGGATGGAAGCACTCAGCCTCTCGCTAGAAAACTGAAAAGACTCAAGCTGGCAAAAGCACCGCAAAGAACTGTGCGTTCTTTGAAATCCCAAATCCACAAGGAGAGTCCAATTGTGTCGGTTGCGATGCCTGACCTTCCCAACACTGGACGTGAAGAGCATGCGCCTTCCACCATTTGCACGCCCCCTGCAAGTGCTGGAAGGAGCACCCGCAGTCCAGTTCCTGATAGTCAGATTGAAGATGTCAGTGTTGAAGTACACCAGGATGAGGAGGATATGGGTGTTGCTGGCGCTGGGGAGGAAATTGACCAGGAGGATTCTGATGGTGAGGTGGTTTGTTTAAGTCAGGCACCCGGGGAGACACCTGTTGTCCGTGGGAGGAATATGGCCGTTGACATGCCAGGTGAAAATACCAAAAAAATCAGCTCTTCGGTGTGGAGGTATTTCACCAGAAATGCGGACAACAGGTGTCAAGCCATGTGTTCCCTTTGTCAAGCTGTAATAAGTAGGGGTAAGGACGTTAACCACCTCGGAACATCCTCCCTTATACGTCACCTGCAGCGCATTCATAATAAGTCAGTGACAAGTTCAAAAACTTTGGGTGACAGCGGAAGCAGTCCACTGACCAGTAAATCCCTTCCTCTTGTAACCAAGCTCACGCAAACCACCCCACCAACTCCCTCAGTGTCAATTTCCTCCTTCCCCAGGAATGCCAATAGTCCTGCAGGCCATGTCACTGGCAAGTCTGACGAGTCCTCTCCTGCCTGGGATTCCTCCGATGCATCCTTGCGTGTAACGCCTACTGCTGCTGGCGCTGCTGTTGTTGCCGCTGGGAGTCGATGGTCATCCCAGAGGGGAAGTCGTAAGCCCACTTGTACTACTTCCAGTAAGCAATTGACTGTTCAACAGTCCTTTGCGAGGAAGATGAAATATCACAGCAGTCATCCTACTGCAAAGCGGATAACTGAGTCCTTGACAACTATGTTGGTGTTAGACGTGCGTCCGGTATCCGCCGTTAGTTCACAGGGAACTAGACAATTTATTGAGGCAGTGTGCCCCCGTTACCAAATACCATCTAGGTTCCACTTCTCTAGGCAGGCGATACCGAGAATGTACACGGACGTCAGAAAAAGACTCACCAGTCTCCTAAAAAATGCAGTTGTACCCAATGTCCACTTAACCACGGACATGTGGACAAGTGGAGCAGGGCAGGGTCAGGACTATATGACTGTGACAGCCCACTGGGTAGATGTATGGACTCCCGCCGCAAGAACAGCAGCGGCGGCACCAGTAGCAGCATCTCGCAAACGCCAACTCTTTCCTAGGCAGGCTACGCTTTGTATCACCGCTTTCCAGAATACGCACACAGCTGAAAACCTCTTACGGCAACTGAGGAAGATCATCGCGGAATGGCTTACCCCAATTGGACTCTCCTGTGGATTTGTGGCATCGGACAACGCCAGCAATATTGTGTGTGCATTAAATATGGGCAAATTCCAGCACGTCCCATGTTTTGCACATACCTTGAATTTGGTGGTGCAGAATTTTTTAAAAAACGACAGGGGCGTGCAAGAGATGCTGTCGGTGGCCAGAAAAATTGCGGGACACTTTCGGCGTACAGGCACCACGTACAGAAGACTGGAGCACCACCAAAAACTACTGAACCTGCCCTGCCATCATCTGAAGCAAGAAGTGGTAACGAGGTGGAATTCAACCCTCTATATGCTTCAGAGGTTGGAGGAGCAGCAAAAGGCCATTCAAGCCTATACAATTGAGCACGATATAGGAGATGGAATGCACCTGTCTCAAGTGCAGTGGAGAATGATTTCAACGTTGTGCAAGGTTCTGATGCCCTTTGAACTTGCCACACGTGAAGTCAGTTCAGACACTGCCAGCCTGAGTCAGGTCATTCCCCTCATCAGGCTTTTGCAGAAGAAGCTGGAGGCATTGAAGAAGGAGCTAAAAGGGAGCGATTCCGCTAGGCATGTGGGACTTGTGGATGCAGCCCTTAATTCGCTTAACAAGGATTCACGGGTGGTCAATCTGTTGAAATCAGAGCACTACATTTTGGCCACCGTGCTCGATCCTAGATTTAAAGCCTACCTTGGATCTCTCTTTCCGGCAGACACAGGTCTGCTGGGGTTGAAAGACCTGCTGGTGACAAAATTGTCAAGTCAAGCGGAACGCGACCTGTCAACATCTCCTCCTTCACATTCTCCCGCAACTGGGGGTGCGAGGAAAAGGCTCAGAATTCCGAGCCCACCCGCTGGCGGTGATGCAGGGCAGTCTGGAGCGACTGCTGATGCTGACATCTGGTCCGGACTGAAGGACCTGACAACGATTACGGACATGTCGTCTACTGTCACTGCATATGATTCTCTCAACATTGATAGAATGGTGGAGGATTATATGAGTGACCGCATCCAAGTAGGCACGTCACACAGTCCGTACTTATACTGGCAGGAAAAAGAGGCAATTTGGAGGCCCTTGCACAAACTGGCTTTATTCTACCTAAGTTGCCCTCCCACAAGTGTGTACTCCGAAAGAGTGTTTAGTGCCGCCGCTCACCTTGTCAGCAATCGGCGTACGAGGTTACATCCAGAAAATGTGGAGAAGATGATGTTCATTAAAATGAATTATAATCAATTCCTCCGCGGAGACATTGACCAGCAGCAATTGCCTCCACAAAGTACACAGGGAGCTGAGATGGTGGATTCCAGTGGGGACGAATTGATAATCTGTGAGGAGGGGGATGTACACGGTGATATATCGGAGGGTGAAGATGAGGTGGACATCTTGCCTCTGTAGAGCCAGTTTGTGCAAGGAGAGATTAATTGCATCTTTTTTGGGGGGGGTCCAAACCAACCCGTCATATCAGTCACAGTCGTGTGGCAGACCCTGTCACTGAAATGATGGGTTGGTTAAAGTGTGCATGTCCTGTTTTGTTTATACAACATAAGGGTGGGTGGGAGGGCCCAAGGACAATTCCATCTTGCACCTCTTTTTTCTTTTCTTTTTCTTTGCATCATGTGCTGATTGGGGAGGGTTTTTTGGAAGGGACATCCTGCGTGACACTGCAGTGCCACTCCTAGATGGGCCCGGTGTTTGTGTCGGCCACTAGGGTCGCTAATCTTACTCACACAGCTACCTCATTGCGCCTCTTTTTTTCTTTGCGTCATGTGCTGTTTGGGGAGGGTTTTTTGGAAGGGCCATCCTGCGTGACACTGCAGTGCCACTCCTAGATGGGCCCGGTGTTTGTGTCGGCCACTAGGGTCGCTAATCTTACTCACACAGCTACCTCATTGCGCCTCTTTTTTTCTTTGCGTCATGTGCTGTTTGGGGAGGGTTTTTTGGAAGGGACATCCTGCGTGACACTGCAGTGCCACTCCTAGATGGGCCCGGTGTTTGTGTCGGCCACTAGGGTCGCTAATCTTACTCACACAGTCAGCTACCTCATTGCGCCTCTTTTTTTCTTTGCGTCATGTGCTGTTTGGGGAGGGTTTTTTGGAAGGGCCATCCTGCGTGACACTGCAGTGCCACTCCTAGATGGGCCCGGTGTTTGTGTCGGCCACTAGGGTCGCTAATCTTACTCACACAGCTACCTCATTGCGCCTCTTTTTTTCTTTGCGTCATGTGCTGTTTGGGGAGGGTTTTTTGGAAGGGCCATCCTGCGTGACACTGCAGTGCCACTCCTAGATGGGCCCGGTGTTTGTGTCGGCCACTAGGGTTGCTAATCTTACTCACACAGCTACCTCATTGCGCCTCTTTTTTTCTTTGCGTCATGTGCTGTTTGGGGAGGGTTTTTTGGAAGGGACATCCTGCGTGACACTGCAGTGCCACTCCTAGATGGGCCCGGTGTTTGTGTCGGCCACTAGGGTCGCTTATCTTACTCACACAGCGACCTCGGTGCAAATTTTAGGACTAAAAATAATATTGTGAGGTGTGAGGTATTCAGAATAGACTGAAAATGAGTGTAAATTATGGTTTTTGAGGTTAATCATACTTTGGGATCAAAATGACCCCCAAATTCTATGATTTAAGCTGTTTTTTAGTGTTTTTGGAAAAAAACACCCGAATCCAAAACACACCCGAATCCGACAAAAAAAATTCGGTGAGGTTTTGCCAAAACGCGTTCGAACCCAAAACACGGCCGCGGAACCGAACCCAAAACCAAAACACAAAACCCGAAAAATTTCAGGCGCTCATCTCTAGTTTCTACAACATAAAGCGCAGTGTCAAGGCGAAGATGGCCAAGGAGGCTAAATCAGCCCGCCAAACCGGGGGTGGACACCCCTTCCGTGCATCTTACCGTGATTGGGAGGAGCCTGTGCGTGCACTCGTTCCGCCAGAAGTGGTTATATTTTTTTATTTAAAAACAACATCTGTGCTTTGTCCTTAGTTGACTGAAATGTCTTGTAGCTAATTGTGGTTGTCAGTTTGTTCAATATTCTAATGTGTTGGTGATGTAGTGCAGGCCTGGCCAACCTGTGGCTCTCCAGCTGTTGTAAAACTACAAGTCTCATCATGCCTTGCCACAGTTTTGATATTAGGCAATGCTAAAACTGTGGCAGGGCATGCTGGGATATGTAGTTTCACTACATCTGGAGAGCCACAGGTTGGCCAGGCCTGATGTACTGTTATTCTCAATTATGTATTTTTTAAACCTTTGTATAGTTGTTTTTTTGTGGTTGCCTTGTCCTTTTTCTGGTGTTTTATGCCAAAAGTAAATGTTTGTAGGTGTATTTTAAAGAAGTGTTTTTTTTTTTAATTAAAAAAAAAATAATAATTTCATAGCATTTATATTTATTGTGTGTTGTTCAGGGTTGTCCTTTGTGTGCTTCATGTGTTTTTTCAGGCATATTTGGTTGTGATGTTTCCAAGTTTTCGCAGTTATTTGTGGCTAGTGTTTTATTGTTAGCATCAAAATTTGGGTGCTTAGCGTGCAATATTGTGGTTGTGTCAAGCTACAACGTTTTTTTTTAAGTTTTTTTTTTTACCGTTATTTGCGTCAGTTTATGGATTAGATTGCAAATTATACTCTAATTTAAATGATTCACACCCAATGAAATCAGGCTGAAAAGCATAAGCATTGTTTAGTTTACTTCTCAGCAGGTACCACATATGTTTACATCACAATAAGGAATTTGCATAAACATATCAACAAAATAGTATGTTCATAAGGACATTCTTCATATTTCTACAGTACGCCAGAGAAGCAGCACAGCCAGGCCTCATCCCACACTGCCAAGAGATGCAGATGGTGCCAATGCAGGTAAGATTTGACTGTAAACACATATTCTGCAAACACATAGAAACACAAAATGTTAATGTTTATCTTATCACATAGGCTCTTCTTCGGCAATTCCCCCTCCACTAAGGCACCCATCACAGGGCTCGGTTACTGTGGCTACGAGGCCACCCAAGAGACGGCGTCTTGAGGCAGAAGCTCCAGCACCAGCATCACCACCCCAACGGCGCATCTCCGCAGTGTCGGCCATGCCACCACTAGCTCTATTGGCCAGCCCACAAAGTGAGGAGCCACAATCCCCTCAGTTGTCTGGTGAGTAAACAACAATTACGTGGAAATAAGTTAACAAACAGTGGGGTAGATTTGTTAACCTGGAGAAGGCATAAGGAAGTGAAAAAACACTGATATGTGCAAGGTGAAAAAGGCAGCAGTACAAAAGAAACTCAAATGTTAATTTACATATTTGATCTGTTTGCCTTGTGCCTTTATCACCTTGCACATATCACTGGTTTTTCACTTCCTTATGCCTTCTCCAGGTTTATACATCTGCACCACTGTTAGTGCATAGCAAAAAATGTAACACAAATGACCAGTCATCCTTGCAATAATCAACAACAACAAGCAGATGGTGTTAAGGTATTTTTAGATTTTTAATTGTCAGATGTGATGTTGGCCATATCAACACATTTGTTTGTCATAATTTTTACCTAAAATTACTAGAGATGTGCACCGGAAATTTTTCGGGTTTTGTGTTTTGGTTTTGGGTTCAGTTCCGCGGCCGTGTTTTGGGTTCGAACGCGTTTTGGCAAAACCTCACCGAATTTTTTTTGTCGGATTCGGGTGTGTTTTGGATTCGGGTGTTTTTTTCAAAAAACCCTAAAAAACAGCTTAAATCATAGAATTTGGGGCTCATTTTGATCCCAAAGTATTATTAACCTCAATAACCATAATTTCCACTCATTTTCAGTCTATTCTGAACACCTCACACCTCACAATATTATTTTTAGTCCTAAAATTTGCACCGAGGTCGCTGGATGGCTAAGCTAAGCGACCCAAGTGGCCGACACAAACACCTGGCCCATCTAGAAGTGGCACTGCAGTGTCACGCAGGATGGCCCTTCCAAAAAATACTCCCCAAACAGCACATGACGCAAAGAAGAAAAAAAAGAAGCGCAATGAGGTAGCTGTGTGAGTAAGCTAAGCGACCCTAGTGGCCGACACAAACACCTGGCCCATCTAGGAGTGGCACTGCAGTGTCACGCAGGATGGCCCTTCCAAAAAACACTCCCCAAACAGCACATGACGCAAAGAAAAATTAAAGAAAAAAGAGGTGCAAGATGGAATTGTCCTTGGGCCCTCCCACCCACCCTTATGTTGTATAAACAGGACATGCACACTTTAACCAACCCATCATTTCAGTGACAGGGTCTGCCACACGACTGTGACTGAAATGACGGGTTGGTTTGGACCCCCACCAAAAAAGAATCAATTAATCTCTCCTTGCACAAACTGGCTCTACAGAGGCAAGATGTCCACCTCCTCCTCATCGTCCGATTCCTCACCCCTTTCACTGTGTACATCCCCCTCCTCACAGATTATCAATTCGTCCCCACTGGAATCCACCATCTCAGCTCCCTGTGTACTTTGTGGAGGCAATTGCTGCTGGTCAATGTCTCCACGGAGGAATTGATTATAATTCATTTTAATGAACATCATCTTCTCCACATTTTCTGGAAGTAACCTCGTACGCCGATTGCTGACAAGGTGAGCGGCGGCACTAAACACTCTTTCGGAGTACACACTTGTGGGAGGGCAACTTAGGTAGAATAAAGCCAGTTTCTGCAAGGGCCTCCAAATTGCCTCTTTTTCCTGCCAGTATACGTACGGACTGTGTGACGTGCCTACTTGGATGCGGTCACTCATATAATCCTCCACCATTCTTTCAATGGAGAGAGAATCATATGCAGTGCCAGTAGACGACATGTCCGTAATCGTTGGCAGGTCCTTCAGTCCGGACCAGATGTCAGCATCAGCAGTCGCTCCAGACTGCCCTGCATCACCGCCAGCGGGTGGGCTCGGAATTCTGAGCCTTTTCCTCGCACCCCCAATTGCGGGAGAATGTGAAGGAGGAGCTGTTGACCGATCAAGTTCCACTTGACTTGATAATTTTCCCACCAGCAGGTCTTTGAACCCCTGCAGACTTGTGTCTGCCGGAAAGAGAGATCCAACGTAGGTTTTAAATCTAGGATCGAGCACGGTGGCCAAAATGTAGTGCTCTGATTTCAACAGATTGACCACCCGTGAATCCTGGTTAAGCGAATGAAGGGCTCCATCCACAAGTCCCACATGCCTAGCGGAATCGCTATGTCTTAGCTCCTCCTTCAATGTCTCCAGCTTCTTCTGCAAAAGCCTGATGAGGGGAATGACCTGACTCAGGCTGGCAGTGTCTGAACTGACTTCACGTGTGGCAAGTTCAAAAGATTGCAGAACCTTGCACAATGTTGATATCATTCTCCACTGCGCTTGAGACAGGTGCATTCCACCTCCTTTGCCTATATCGTGGCCAGATGTATAAGCTTGAATGGCCTTTTGCTGCTCCTCCATCCTCTGAAGCATATAGAGGGTTGAATTCCACCTCGTTACCACTTCTTGCTTCAGATGATGGCAGGGCAGGTTCAGGCGTTTTTGGTGTTGCTCCAGTCTTCTGTACGTGGTGCCTGTACGAAGAAAGTGTCCCGCAATTCTTCTGGCCACCGACAGCATCTCTTGCACGCCCCTCTCGTTTTTTAAATAATTCTGCACCACCAAATTCAAGGTATGTGCAAAACATGGGACGTGTTGGAATTTGCCCAGATATAATGCACGCACAATATTGCTGGCGTTGTCCGATGCCACAAATCCACAGGAAAGTCCAATTGGGGTAAGCCATTCTGCGATGATCTTCCTCAGTTGCCGTAAGAGGTTTTCAGCTGTGTGCGTATTCTGGAAAGCGGTGATACAAAGCGTAGCCTGCCTAGGAAAGAGTTGGCGTTTGCGAGATGCTGCTACTGGTGCCGCCGCTGCTGTTCTTGCGGCGGGAGTCAATACATCTACCCAGTGGGCTGTCACAGTCATATAGTCCTGAGTCTGCCCTGCTCCACTTGTCCACATGTCCGTGGTTAAGTGGACATTGGGTACAACTGCATTTTTTAGGACACTGGTGAGTATTTTTCTGAGGTCTGTGTACATTTTCGGTATCGCCTGCCTAGAGAAATGGAACCTAGATGGTATTTGGTACCTGGGACACAGTACCTCAATCAAGTCTATAGTTGGCTCTGAAGTAATGATGGATACCAGAACCACGTTTCTCACCGCCCAGGATGCCAAGGCCTCAGTTATCCGCTTTGCAGCAGGATGACTGCTGTGATATTTCATCTTCCTCGCAAAGGACTGTTGGACAGTCAATTGCTTGGTGGAAGTAGTAAAAGTGGTCTTACGACTTCCCCTCTGGGATGACCATCGACTCCCAGCAGCAACAACAGCAGCGCCAGCAGCAGTAGGCGTTACACTCAAGGATGCATCGGAGGAATCCCAGGCAGGAGAGGACTCGTCAGAATTGCCAGTGACATGGCCTGCAGGACTATTGGCATTCCTGGGGAAGGAGGAAATTGACACTGAGGGAGTTGGTGGGGTGGTTTGCGTTAGCTTGGTTACAAGAGGAAGGGATTTACTGGTCAGTGGACTGCTTCCGCTGTCGCCCAAAGATTTTGAACTTGTCACTGACTTATGATGAATGCGCTGCAGGTGACGTATAAGGGAGGATGTTCCGAGGTGGTTAACGTCCTTACCCCTACTTATTACAGCTTGACAAAGGCAACACACGGCTTGACACCTGTTGTCCGCATTTCTGTTGAAATACTTCCACACCGAAGAGCTGATTTTTTTTGTATTTTCACCAGGCATGTCAATGGCCATATTCCTCCCACGGACAACAGGTGTCTCCCCGGGTGCCTGACTTAAACAAACCACCTCACCATCAGAATCCTCCTTGTCAATTTCCTCCCCTGCGCCAGCAACACCCATATCCTCCTCATCCTGGTGTACTTCAACACTGACATCTTCAATCTGACTATCAGGAACTGGACTGCGGGTGCTCCTTCCAGCACTTGCAGGGGGCGTGCAAATGGTGGAAGGCGCATGCTCTTTACGTCCAGTGTTGGGAAGGTCAGGCATCGCAACCGACACAATTGGACTCTCCTTGTGGATTTGTGATTTCGAAGAACGCACAGTTCTTTGCTGTGCTTTTGCCAGCTTAAGTCTTTTAATTTTTCTAGCGAGAGGCTGAGTGCTTCCATCCTCATGTGAAGCTGAACCACTAGCCATGAACATAGGCCAGGGCCTCAGCCGTTCCTTGCCACTCCGTGTGGTAAATGGCATATTGGCAAGTTTACGCTTCTCCTCCGACGATTTTAATTTAGATTTTTGAGTCCTTTTTTTACTGATCTTTTGTGTTTTGGATTTTACATGCTCTGTACTATGACATTGGGCATCGGCCTTGGCAGACGACGTTGATGGAATTTCATCGTCTCGGCCATGACTAGTGGCAGCAGCTTCAGCACGAGGTGGAAGTGGATCTTGATCTTTCCCTATTTTTGGAACCTCAACATTTTTCTTCTCCATATTTTAATAGGCACAACTAAAAGGCACCTCAGGTAAACAATGGAGATGGATGGATACTAGTATACTTATGGATGACGAGTGACTGACGACACAGAGGTAGCTACAGCCGTGGACTACCGTACTGCGTCTGCTAGTATAGAGATGATAATTAATGATATAAAAAAATATATATATAACTACTGTAGGTATATATAATATAATAACGGACCTGGTGGACACTGTCAGCAGACTGCTAAACTACTAGTATGAAGAAGATAGAAAAAAAAACCCCACCACAGGTAGGTAGGTATACAATTATGGACGAGTGACGACACAGAGGTAGGTACAGCCGTGGCCTAACGTACTGCGTCTGCTAGTATAGATAATATACTAAATATATTACTACTGTAGGTATATAATATAATGACGGACCTGGTGGACACTGTCAGCAGACTCCTAAACTACTAGTATGAAGAAGATAGAAAAAAAAACCCCACCACAGGTAGGTATACAATTATGGACGAGCACTGACGACACAGAGACAGCCACAGCCGTGGACTACCGTACTGCGTCTGCTAGTATAGATAATATACTAAATATATTACTACTGTAGGATTATAATGACGGACCTGGTGGACACTGTCAGCAGACTCCTAAACTACTAGTATGAAGAAGATAGAAAAAAAACCCCCACCACACGTAGGTAGGTATACAATTATGGACGAGCACTGACGACACAGAGATAGCCACAGCCGTGGACTACCGTACTGTGTCTGCTAGTATAGATAATATACTATATATATTACTACTGTAGGATTATAATGACGGACCTGGTGGACACTGTCAGCAGACTCCTAAACTACTAGTATGAAGAAGATAGAAAAAAACCCCCCACCACAGGTAGGTAGGTATACAATTATGGACGAGCACTGACGACACAGAGATAGCCACAGCCGTGGACTACCGTACTGCGTCTGCTAATATAGAGATGATAAAGATGATAGAGATTAAAAAAAAAAATATAACACTACTGTAGGTAAATATTTATATAATATAATGAATGACGGACCTGCTGGACACTGTCAGGAGAATGCGTTTATACTATAGAATTAAAAAAAAAAACACCACAGGAGTGTTTAACTTTTTCAGGCAGACAATATACTGGTGGTCACTGGCAGCAAAAGTGTGCACTGTACTCCTGCTATAACTGCACCCCAGTCTCCCCCACAATTCAGCTGTGTGAGCAGTGAGCACTCAGCACAGTCAGATAAACATAGATGATATATCATGCAGCACACTGAGGCTGAGCACAGATATGGTATGTGACTGTGTATCGTTTTTTTTCAGGCAGAGAACGGATTATAAATAAAACTGGTGGTCACTATCAGCAAAACTCTGCACTGTACTGAGTACTCCTAATGCTCCCCAAAATTAGTAAATCAAGTGTCTCTCTAATCTATTCTAAACGGAGAGGACGCCAGCCACGTCCTCTCCCTATCAATCTCAATGCACGTGTGAAAATGGCGGCGACGCGCGGCTCCTTATATAGAATCCGAGTCTCGCGAGAATCCGACAGCGGGATGATGACGTTCGGGCGCGCTCGGGTTAACCGAGCAAGGCGGGAGGATCCGAGTCTGCTCGGACCCGTGCAAAAAAGGCTGAAGTTCGGGCGGGTTCGGATTCCGAGGAACCGAACCCGCTCATCTCTAAAAATTACCAACATAAATGTTAAGTATCATCCAATTGTTTGGCATGGCCAACATCACCAGTTCTAAACATAGGGCACCTTAATACTTTTGCACCCATTGTTAATGTGTACATTTTAAACCACTATATTTGTTAACGTTTTGGGCAGACCACTGACTGGCTTGAACAATGTATGAGTGTATTGGTCAACACATTTATTGTATTGTGTGTGTTGTTCCAAAGGAAGCTTCATACCCAATATGTAAATGTTTTGTATTTATATTTTTGCGTTATTCGTGGTTGCACATTAATTATGGCTCATAGTACAATAATTAGCTCAAACTTTACCAAAATGAGTAGTGAACGTTAGATGCCACATATTTGTACAAAAAGGGCAACTACATAGTTTAGGCCACAATCTAATTCTCAATTGAAACATGAATATTATGAAGTAATGCATGTTGATGAAAACCTAAAGTAAGACCAATGCAAAATAATCTATAAATAGTGTCTGTCTTCAACCCCATACAGAACCAGCCATCATGACCGTGGATGACCAGCAGGAAACTGACCAGCAGGACACCTACACTCTACACCTGCAAGCCATAGATACGACCCAGCCAACCACGCCGCAGGACATACCTCAACCACCCCAAACATCCCACAGCCCCCAATTGATCACAACACCACCCCAGACACAAATGGAGACTGAGTTTTGGAACAGTTGGGCCACACAACAGGCGCAAAACTATGCGTGCCTGAAGACCCACAGCCAATACCTGGCAAGTCTGCCCCATCATCTGCCTAGACTGAGTCGCAACTCAGGCAGACTTATCGTTCAGGTGGGCAGAATTGCCAACTCAATGGAGCAGATGAGGGCAGACAACTCCTAAATGCAAGCCAATCTCCAACGCATCATGGATGAACAACAGCGGCAGCAACAAGCACTAATTCAGCTCATCCAAAACAACCAAATTATCAACGACAACCTGTCCCGAATAATAGCAAGCAACACTGCATCTAATACGCAACTGACTGCAAGCATCAATATACTCAGTCAAAGCCTTAATGTGTTAGCATCACACCAAGTCAGCTCTAGCTCGGGGACAACTACACCAAACCAGACCCCAGTTCAATCCCCAGTTAGACGCTCAAGTAGAACCAGGACCAACGAGTCAGCACAATCCTCGGCACCCAGCACACACAAAAAAAAAATAATCTGTCCTGCAGCGAATATTTTGTGAATTAGAATATTATGTTGATTTCCTACCCCAAAAATGGCTGTGTTGAAGGTAATAAATTGCTCACACGGAATATGTGTCTTGTTTCATTAGCTACAGAAACCACCTGCACATTAGTGTATAGGCCAAGATGTCTATTGGTCAAAATATATTGGCTGCCCCTAGGTGGCCATAGCTCAACGTGTGTGTAATCTATGGCACCCAGCACATTGTGCATGGCCAAAAGCTCAGAGAAAGATACCCTGAATGCATGCCACTGCGACTCCTGGGTAGGGAAGCAGAGAGAGGCATCTATGTGGCCATCCAAGACATACAAAACATGAGTGGACCTTCAGAAATTTAAGGTGAGTGTCATGACCTGTAATCAATACAATACTGTGTTCTATTACATTACAGAAGCACCACTTAGACATAGACGTGTATGTATATTTTAACACACCTGAATTAAATATTTCTAAAGGTGGCCTGTGAGATACTAATGACATCGACAGTCACAGGCTGCAAGCTGCCAGTAGGCAAAAAGTGCAACACAGCCAGGAGTTTGTGCAGGCCTGAGACAGAGCGAGAGCGTGCTGTCTCAGGGTATAGGTTAAGTTTGACAAGGGCAAACAGACAGAAAATTAAATTTACATTTATTCGGACCATCTGTATACATTGGTCAACAGGCAATTTGTTAACGTTTATTTGCACACTAAAAAAACAAGCCATGTCCAGCCTACGCGGAACCTGTACAACCTGATGACCATGTTAATTTTCCAGGACTTGGTTTATTGTAGCCTCATGGAGCAGTGTCAGGTATCCCCAGCAAACAAGAAAGCAGTACTACACACGGTAGCAGTGAGAGAGGAGAAAAATGTGTTTGGGACCCTTTTAAAGGACCAAAAAGTCAGGTGTGAGTAATGTTGAATTGGCAACACATGTAAACACGCTTCTCAAAAGCAGGTCTACTTTTTTTTAGGCTTTTTGTACGATTAGTATTTTTTCACGGCCGCACATGCATTTTCACGGAAGAGATTTCAAATACGAATGCTTAGTAAATGACCGAGTTTTATACCTAAACAGCTGCGTTTGACCGATGGTGAATTCATTCGTATTTTTTTCCTTTGACTTTCAAAAAAATACGAATGCCCTCATTACTGCCGTGATTTGAGTTTAGTAAATTCCCGAGATGACACTTTGAAGAAAAAACACCAACTCGGTCAAATCGGGACCTTAGTAAATATACCCCCTGTTCTCTTAGCTTATTTCAAGCATCTTGCAACAGTATTTTCATTGCAGCTTCAATTGACATTTGTTTATATCACAAAATCTTTCTTTTCTTCGTTGTGTTTTGCATACCTATTGATACTATATTTCTGTGCAACATTAGGAGTTCATTGAGTGTGTATAGGGATTATGCACACCCTGTCCTTTTACTTGTGATTTATCTCACCCTCTAACTATCAGCTATAGTCTCTATAGCCACTAATGGTTAATTAAGTATCTCTCTCATCTTCCTTAATACTTACCACAGCATTACCTATTAACCTAACAAGTTGTTGTTTTTTTTTTTTTGTGTGTTCATCCACACTGGTACCATTCACAGTATTTTCTGTGTGCTATTATTGGGATTTCCCTTAGTACTAGTGTTAAATTCCCATGTCAATAACACTTTCTTTTATGTCTTTTCTATTTCTATTTTTCCGGACTCTCACCAACGATTCAGAGTCTCCCATCTCTGTCTAACGCTGGCATTAGATCCATCTATTTCTTTTCCACTTCACTTTTCTGTTGCCATCCTCTTTCAATTTTCCGTGAACTCTCATCAGTGACTCCAAAGTGACTAAAATCACCCATGTACCACTCTACTACCATACCACACTGGAAACCCCCGAATCCATCCGATCTTGGAAGCTAATCAGTGTTGGGCTGAATCAGTACTCAGGTAGGAGACTCCTGAGGAAGATCCGGTGTAGTAGAGTATGATTATCATGTCCAGTGTTTAACACTGACAGCAGATTCACACCTTTCTCATTTTTTCTGCTCTTAATTTTATTCACTTATCACCTTCTTTTGGCGGCTCTTATTGTCTGACCGAACAGACGTCTTTGTATTATTGCGTAGGCTCAGGTGTGTGACATATATTTTTTTTTCATCATCAAATTTGATTAAATTATGTACTGGGATCAATCTGTGAATCTACCACATGCAGTATAATTCTCAATTAATTACCAAAGCATGGCAGACAGTAGTGATTTGTAAATTCTCACCAATCTTTATTGTCAATGTTGTTATTATCATTAATTGTGTTATCTTTAAATAATCAACCAAACTACTTATATATTTTACTAGGAATTTAATAAAACTTAATTAATTTTATATTCTTTTCATGATTCATTACTTCTATTGATTTGTCTATGATACAAAGAGTGCACCCACAAAAGAGTCTTTTCTTTCTCCTTCTGTGTCTGCAAAGCTTTACACTGACTCAGGGTGCACCACCAAATGTAGATCTGGATAGAAAATATTATTTTCTCAGATTCCATTATTCTATCTTGGTACTTAGAATTCATAATTGTATCTAGCCTGTGCGGTATGCTCCCATTGCTAACGTGTATTCCCTCTTATCTACCCACATTCAGTCCCTCACCCAATCCTGCTGCTTCCACCTCCGTATTATCTCCAGCATCAGCTGAAGCTAATATAACCCCTCATTCACCATCCCCTCCTCTCTCTCACCTGGAGCTGAAGCTAATAATACCCCTCATTCACCATCCCCTCCTCTCTCACCTGGAGCTGAAGCTAATAATACCCCTCATTCACCATCCCCTCCTCTCTCTCACCTGGAGCTGAAGCTAATAATACCCCTCATTCACCATCCCCTCCTCTCTCTCACCTGGAGCTGAAGCTAATAATACCCCTCATTCACCATCCCCTCCTCTCTCTCACCTGGAGCTGAAGCTAATAATACCCCTCATTCACCATCCCCTCCTCTCTCTCACCTGGAGCTGAAGCTAATAATACCCCTCATTCACCATCCCCTCCTCTCTCACCTGGATTACTGTAATCTATTCCTCTCTGGTGTTCCCAATAACCATCTCACCCACTCAGTCTACCCTTACCTGTGCTGGCCACCTCATTTTCCTCTCGTCGCTCTGCCTCTGCTGCTCACCTGTGCCAGGTACTCCATGGGCTCTCTATACCCCACAGAATTAAATGCAACTCCTCATACTCACTTACAAAGCCCTTACCCACTCTTCTCCCTACAGATCCCTTCTCAGCTCACCTTACACTCCCACCCACTTGTCTCTGCCAATGACTCCTCCACTGCTTCCCCCTGATCAGCTCTTGCCACTGGCATCTTCAGAATTTCTCCCCCTTTGTGTCCTCTTCTCCGGCAGAAAGGGGGTCATTTCCGAGTTGTTCGCTCGCTAGCTGCTTTTAGCAGCATTGCACACGCTAGGCCGCCGCCCTCTGGGAGTGTATCTTAGCATAGCAGAATAGCGAAAGAAAGATTAGCAGAATTGCTACTAAATATTTTCTTGCAGTTTCTGAGTAGCTCCAGACCTACTCCTAGATTGCAATCAGCTCAGTCCATTTAGTTCCTGGTTTGACGTCACACACACGCCCTGCATTCGGCCAGCCACTCTCCCGTTTCTCCAGACACTCCTGCATTTTTCCCTGACACACCTGCATTTTTTAGCACACTCCCGGAAAATGCTCAGTTACCACCCCGAAAGGCCCTTTTCCTGTCAATCATTTACCGCTCAGCAGTGCGACTGAAAAGCGCCGCACCAACAACAGCAAAACTGCTAAGTTTTTTGTTAAATAACTTTGCGCATGCGCGCTGCGTACCATGCTCATGCGCATTTAGCAACAAATCGCAGCATAGCGAAAATCGGCAACTAGCGAACAACTCGGAATGACCCCCAAAGACAGCTGTTGCTGCTGTAGTAGAGTTGTCTCCTCCCCTCCTATTATCTAGTACACGGGTTCTCAAACTCGGTTCTCAGGACCCCACACGGTGCATGTTTTGCAGGTCTCCTCACAGAATCACAAGTGACATAATTAGCTCCACCTGTGGACCTTTTAAAATGTGTCAGTGAGTAATACACCTATGCACTTGCTGCAGTGCCGTAACTAGGCATTTTAGCGCTGTGTGCAAGAAACGACAGTGGCGCCCCCCCATGTAAGACAGGGGCAGTGCGCGCCGTAGGCGCGTGAAAAATTTAGAGGGGCGTGGCTTCATGGAGAAGGGGCGTGGCCACAAAATAATAGCAATTCATACTACGGTGCACAGTAGTCTACATTATTCAAATTACGCTGCACAGTAGCACCACTACACCAGGTAGAGCCCCTTTTATACATTACAGCAGACAGCGTCCCCCTTTTGACACATTACAGCAGACAGTCCCCCTTTTTACACATTGCGGCAGACAGTGTCCCCTTTTTTACACATTACAGCAGACAGTGTCCCCTTTTTTAACATTACGGCAGACAGCGTCCCCTTTTTACACATTACAGCAGACAGCGTCCCCGTTTTTACACATAACGGCAGACGGTGTCCCCCTTTATACACATTGCGGCAGCCAGGCCCCCTTTTTACACATTACGGGAGCCAGTCCCCCTTTTTACACATTGCGGCAGCCAGGCCCCCTTTTTACACATTACGGCAGACAGTCCCCCTTTTTACACATTACGGCAGACAGTCCCCCTTTTTACACATTACGGCAGACAGTCCCCCTTTTTACACATTGCGGCAGCCAGTTCCCCTTTTTACACATTGCAGCAGCCAGTCCCCCTTTTTACACATTGCAGCAGCCAGGACCCCTTTTTACACAATGCAGCAGCCAGGACCCCTTTTTGCACAATGCGGCAGACGGTGTCCCCCTAAAAGAGAGAGAGAGAGAGACTTACCTGACAGGCTCCTCGTGCAGCTCCCTCGGTGCAGGCAGGTGAGAAGGAGGAGAAGGGAGGGGGAGCAGGGAGCCGCAGCAGCGCTATGTCATTGGTAGTAAGCGCCGCTGCAGCATCCCCCTCTCCTTCCGTATTGGCTGTCCGGCGCTGCTGTGGATGCTGGGATAGAGGAACCGCATCCCAGCATCCACAGCAGCGCTGGGCAGCCAATACGGAAGGAGAGGGGGATGCTGCAGCGGCGCATACTACCAATCAAATAGCGCTGCTGCGGCTCCAGTCCCCCTCCTTCCTCCTCCTTCTCTCCGCTGCTCAGCGCTTCTGTCTTCCCCTCCACAGCGCGGCGCACACAGCCGAGGCGGCATGTAATGAGTCAATTTGACTCATTACATGCCGCTGGCCGTTGCGCCCTCAGGGCAACTGCGCTGTGTGCCAAGCCCACTTGGCACACACGTAGTTACGGCCCTGACTTGCTGGGTTACCTGCAAAACATGCACTGTGTGGGGTCCTGAGGACCGAGTTTGAGAACCACTGATCTAGTATATTAGTAACGAGATGTGCTAGTCTGTAACCATGTTACATGTATAACCCCTATGGAGATTGCTGTGCAGCTCTGGCATGCTATATAAGTAAGCTGCCTACTGGCTCCAAGGCCTCAGACACATCCCCTCTTACCCCTGATAACATACACATAGGTACAGCACAGGGGGCAGGAAAGGTTATAATTACCCTCCTAACGGCTGAGGATTGCCCTGTGTATGCATCAGTGATAACCAACATAAACCTTATATAAAATAACGACACGGAGACATGAATTTGGCAGAAACTGTTATCTATTTATTTAAATGAGCTTTAAAGGCGTAAACTTAAAGCCATAAACCTAGCCGAGCAGAAGACATGAGTGGCCAGCCATGCAATCCTATCGCCCAGCAAACCTATAAGGGATGGAAAGAACCAGAGAAAAAGCTCAAACTGACACGTAAAATAGAAACAGTTCTGTTGGAAACATAATGAAATGAGGATCTGCCAAAAGAAAAAAAAATAGCATGGAAATTCCATGTAAACGAGCTTCAGGCCAATCGAAGCAACATATAGATACAATAGGATAGGAGGTAAAACAAATAAACGGGGGGGGGGAGGGGTCACACAAGTAAACTCGGCTAGAGGTAAAACTTAAAACCTGCTGAGGGACATATAATTAAAATCCAATTAGCCAAATCAAGTATAATTAAGCCAAATTAAGTCCGTCAGTCCAGGTAAAAAATTGTTAAATCCCTCTAAACTCCCACTGCCAACAGTGACGAGTAGCTAATCCCCGAGTAGGGAGGACAGGGGGAGACATACAAGACCAACAAACAGCGCAACAAGTCCTGCATGTACCTAAACGCTGCTAAGCCCTGCGCAAACTATCTAAACCCGCCGGAGCTTAGCCGCACCTAACAGCCTCTTGTCTAGTATACTTAGCAGAATGCTTCAATGCCCCGACCGCGCTAGTAGCAGAAGGTGTCAGCGAAGAGGAGGAGGAAGATCTATCATCATCGTCTGACTCCCCGGTGCCTCATCTCAGAGCCAAATTAAGGCTACGGGGGTCTGGGGAACTCAAGTGAAGTGGGCGCCCTGAGGACTGTGGCCGACTATTCACGATCCAACTGCAAGAATTACTAAAAGGAAGCGGGCAAATCCGCAGGGCCTGTCCTGCGCATGCACCCACATTTCCTGCGGGCTCCAGCAGAAAATGTGAACACCTCTGCATGTCAATCAGGCAGAGGCATTCGCGGGCGCGGGGTGTGTGTGTGTATGGTGTGTGTGTGTGTGTATATAATATGTGTGTGTGTCTGTGTTTGTATGTATGCTGTATGAATATGTATGCTGTGTGTATGTGTAGGCATGCTGCATGTATGCATGTATGCTGTGTGTGTTTGAATGCATGGTGTGTGTGTGTGTGTGTGTGTGTGTGTGTGTGTGTGTGTGTGTGTGTGTGTGTTTGTAGGTATGATGTGTGTATGTATGCTATATGTGTGTGTATTCATGATATGTGTGTTTGTAGGTATGCTGTGCATGTATGTATGTATGTATGTATATATGCTGTGTGCTGTATGGAAGTATGGTGTGTGTTTGTATGTATATATATATATATATATATGATCGCATGCTGACCACTGCCCATCGCAGGGCAAGGCCACCCAGTATGCTGACCGCCACCCACCCTCTCCCCTCGAGCAAGTTGAATTTTCGATTGGAAAGCAATTTCTGCTTGATCGCAAAAAATGGGTAGTCTCCTGCCGGCGCAGACCGCCGACATTTTTCTGATTGCAGCGGCTGTGTGACATCATGCAGCCATCCCGACTACGCCCCTGCCAAACTCCGTCCACCCCCCGTGGACGGAGTTTGGCAGGGGCGTAGTCGGGATGGCTGCATGATGTCACACAGCCGCTGCAATCAGAAAAATGTCGGCGGTCTGCGCCGGCAGGAGACTACCCATTTTTTGCGATCAAGCAGAAATTGCTTTCCAATCGAAAATTCAACTTGCTCGAGGGGAGAGGGTGGGTGGCGGTCAGCATACTGGGTGGCCTTGCCCTGCGATGGGCAGTGGTCAGCATGCGATCATATATATATATATATATATACATACAAACACACACCATACTTCCATACACGCACACAGCATATATACATACATACATACATACATGCACAGCATACCTACAAACACACATATCATGAATACACACACATATAGCATACATACACACATCATACCTACAAACACACACACACACACACACACACACACACACACACACACACACACACACACACCATGCATTCAAACACACACAGCATACATGCATACATGCAGCATACCTACACATACACACAGCATACATATTCATACAGCATACATACAAACACAGACACACACACATATTATATACACACACACACACACACACACACACCATACATACATACATAAATAGACAGCATACCTACAAACACACATAGCACGCACACACACATATAGACAGAGCATACCTAAACACACAGCATACCTACACATAGCATACACACACAGCATACATACATACATACTTACATACATACATACATACATACACACCGCATACCTACAAATACACACACATGCATACACAAACAAAATACAAAATTAACCAAAAGAGTAAGAGGAGAGTCACTGCTGGAGTCCATGTGAGCTGAGCTGCTACTGTACATGCTCAGTAGCTCCTGGCCTCAGCTGTGGGTGGGTGCAATGTATCCAATGCAGAGAGCTCTGCCAATCAGAGCTCTCTGTGAGGAGCAGCCAGGCAGGTGCTCTGATTGTGCATGGGGGTCGCCTGTCTGCTGCAGAGATGGAGATAAGGTTGTCTCCATCTCTGAAAAACAAATTGGTCCAGCACAGGGGGCCCCTGAGAGGCTATGGGGCCGGGTACCTGGGCCCTCCCTTAATCTGGCTGTGCCTCACCTGAAGTCTCGGGCGGACCAGCCACCGATGCCTCCGCCGAGAAAACAGCTTCATATTCTCTCAGCTCTTCATTAAACTATGAAAAATTTAAAGCCACCCCGGAAGCTGAAGCCACAGAGGTGAGCAAAAAGGGAGGAGAAACCACAGAAGGCGCCTTAGTATACTCTGCCTTAGCCAATCAGCGCTGGTTGCATCATAGACACCGCCCCTGTATGACATCAGAGGCCAGGCAGGAGCCAAATAATACAATAAACCATTCCTCCTATGGCGCTGCACAATGAAGTAGCACAAGATAGCACAAAATAGGTCACCAACCTATAACAACATATTGAAAAGAAAAAGGGTACAACATCACTTGCGCTTTAAAATGTCCCTAACTTTTGTTGAGCCTCAATGTGGTGATTTCACAATAGAGGCAAAGGATCTAATGTCCGATGGTAATCACATAGAAACAAGAAAATCCCACAATAGTGTAATACTTCAAATAAACACAGCTCCACCAGTCGGTGATACAAGGAAGGGAAGAGTGTGTGGAAGGTCCCAATCCAATTAGAAGTCTCTCATTCCTTTACGTTGACACCCAAAGTGGTGATCGATGCAAACTTGAGCAGATTTTTACAGGTATGCTTACTTGTAACAAATAGGTGCGACGCACATAAAGGTTTCTTTGGACTTCTGTAGTTACTATGACTGGATAATAATAGAGACTGATGTCTCAAATAACATATATATGGAACCAGAAAGGACCGTATTCTAATCCAAAAGTATTTATTAGAAGTGATAAATACATACAATTGGACAAGACAACTGTACCATAATGATGTTATATACAATCCACTGGAAGATGTGACCCGGGTATCAATACGCAGTGGGTTCAGAAATATGGATTTTGGTTGTCAGACCAATAACAAACACTGTTTCTATACATTTCAATGGTGTGCGGCGTCTTTATCAAGATGACAACAGTGTTATAAGCACCGATGTCTGATAGCAGTTTGTTTGAAGAAATCTCCTGGAGGATTGACAGGAGCTTTGGAAGGCACAACACTTTGGGGGGGTGCCCAGCATTTCTGGAGATGCTGGGCTGCCCCTGCTGGGACCAAAGAAGACGGACGGCATGGAAGAAAGAAGAAGGGATTCCGGCAGCCGGAGAGTGAAGAGGATACTGCGGTAGCAGTTCCTGAGGCCGCGGAAGAGGCCTGAATACGCTGCTATCAACAAAGAAGATCATCAGCGCCGCCTGAATGCAGAGAAGGGGCGGCAGCCAAAGACATAAGTTGAGGACCGGGAAGCTCTTCTCCAAAAGGATAGGTAGGCCCTCAGTGAGACACGCAAGTCACCCCCTTCCCCACTAGACCACCAGATTTTGGGCATTAGGCCCTTGGGGTCAAATCAGACACTAGGCCTGTGACGCACTAGGTGGGCCCTTTGGCCCAGGGCGCAGAGGTCAAGCACTAGGCCTGTGGACCAGTTCAGGCTTAGGCCTCTGGGCATGTCAGAGAGCACTAGGCCCTATCAGTTAAGTGTGGCCCCCATAGGTGTATAAGGTGACTCTGGGCATTAGGCCCAGGTCACCCAACCTGCCCCATGGTAGGCAGATACTAGGCCCATTGCTAAAAGTCAGGCTTTAGACCTTTGGCCAGATAAGGGGTACTAGGCCCTATTAGTTTGCATGCCCACAAGTAGGCAGGCCCATAGGCCTGAACCGCATATAAGGAGTAATGCTGGGCGCTTGGCCCAGGTCACCAGAAAAGACTCTGCAAAGGATAGGAGTTGGCAGTTCCTGAGGCTGCGGAAGAGGCCTGAATGCGCTGCCATCAAGAAAGAAGACCTCCAGCACCGGCTGAACATGGAGAAGGGTCGGCGGCCAAAGACAGAAGTTAAGGATCGGGCAGCGCTTCTCCAATGGGGTAGGTAGGCTCACAGTGAGGCGCGCAAGTCACCCCTTTCGCCACTAGACCATCAGATTTTGCATTAGGCCCATGGGGTCAAAATCAGACACTAGGCCTGTGGCGCACAAGGCGGGCCCTTTGGCTCAGGGTGCAGAGATCGCGCACTAGGCCTGTGGATCAGTTCAAGCTTAGGCCTGTGGGCATGTTAGAGGGCACTAGGCCCTATCAGTTAAGTGTGGCCCCTGTAGGTGTATAAGATGACTGGGCATTATGCCCAGTTCACCCAACCTGCCCCATGGTAGCAGGCACTATGCACTATGCGCATGGCTAAAACTCAGGCCTTAGGCCTGTGGCCAGTTAAGGGGTAGTAGGCATTATTAGATTGAGTGCCCACAAGTAGGCAGACCCATAGGCCTGAGCCGCATATAAGGCCCAGGTCACCATAAAAGACACTGTAAAGGGGAGGAGTTGGCTAAAGAAAGGGGAGGAGTCAGGATAAATAATTACCCCCACTAAAAGTAAAGTCTAGATCTGCCCCTGCATCGTGTCCAAGATGAGTGGATGGAGGCCAGCCCTGCCACTGCATGTAGAGACAGCCCAGCCCATCTCACAGCCAAGCAACGCTCATCTGACCTGGACCTGGACACAGATGTATTGTAGGACCTGGACACAGAAGTATTGTAAGTAAACCTTTGAATGACGTTGCCTGCAGCCACTTCATTGCTTTTCTCTATTGCCTCCCCAAACACCCACTATCTCCGTGCCACCCTCTCCCTACCACTCAGTATCACCCTGTCACCCACATTCATCCTGTCATCCTCTCCCTGTTACTGTCACCCTCTCCCTGTCACCCAGTATCTCCATGCCACTTTCTCCCTGTCACCCTCTCCCTGATACTATCGCCCTGCCACCCTGTCACTGTCACCCATTATCTTAATACTACTATCTCCCTACCACTCACTATCAACCTGTCACTGTCACCCTCTCCCTGTCACCAGTTATCTCCATGCCACCCTCTCCCTGTCACCAATTATCTCCATGCCACCCTTTCCTGTCACTATCACCCTGTCACCCTCTCCCTGACACTCCCTATCACCCTTTCACCCTCTCCCTGACACTCCCTATTACCCTGTCACCCTCTCCCTGACACTCACCCTCACGCTGTCACCCTCTTCCTGCCACTCACCATCACCCTGTCAAACACTTTCTGCCACTCCCTATCACCCTGTCACCCTCTCCCTGCCACTCACCATCATCCTGTCACCCTCTCCCTGCCACTCACCATCACCCTGTCACCCTCTCCCTGCCACTCACCATAACCCTGTCACCATCTCCCTGCCACTCACTATCACCCTCTCCCTGTCTCTCACCATCTCCCTCTTACCAACGGTCTCCTTCTCACCCACTACCTCCCTGTCACCCTCTCCATGTCAATTTCTCCCTGTCACCCTTTGCCTTTTGCTATAACCAACCCACCGCCTCTCCATCACCATCTACCTCTCCTTGTCTCCCTCTGCATTCCTTTGTCACCCTATGCTTCTCCCCATCACCCTCTGCCTTCCCCATCACCCTTTGATTTCCAATGTCTCCCTATACCTCTTTCCGTCACCCAGAGCCTCTCCCCGCTGTCACCAACTGCATCTCCCGTAGGGCGGAGGAGGGGGGCCCAGAGAATATTTTTGCACATGGGCCCACCACTCTCAAGTTCTGCCACTGATGTTGGACCCATTTTTTTGGCATGAAGAGGCCTGAGGGTTACTCAGATGACCGATGCTCATGCAGATGGTACAATGCTTAGAACAGCAGCAGATCAGAGAAGCCATTATGCGATGTCTGTTTGTACAAGATGCCTCTTTTGCCATTAGTATATTTTCATTCAGCAGCTGCCTTCATAGACACAGCTACTGTATGATCTGCATCCATCTCTGAATCAGGCCCTGGTGAATTCTGTGTGCATGGCATCTATGCTATGCAGAGCAGGGGTGAGAGTGCTCCCCCTAATTCCCCACCACCCCGTAACAGTGTGCCCCGTGGGTAAGACAGCCATACAGTTCCCGAAAAGTGGGACTATCCTGTCCAAAGTAGGATGGCTGTGGGGTATGCATAGGATTCCCCCAGTGCCACACATAAGATGGCCACTGGCCGGTAGGCGCACAGTGGGCCTGATTCATATGTGGACGGAGGAGCTATTGCGCTGCTTACATGGAAGCAGGCCGAGTGACCCAAGGAGTCACGCAAGTCAGCCACCTCATCTACTATGAAGGAGTTAGAAAATCTCCAACCTCAGACGGAGCTCTTAACCCCATCCCTCCCCAACAACGGCGGCGACACAAATCCATTTTGAGAAACTGAGGCTGTTACCTCCCGTTCCCCGTCCTCAAACAGCATCAGACCATCAATCACTGATAATCTAATACCGTATTATGACTAACGCCATAGACCTGTACTGCACATGCATGGGTCCGGCACATGTGCAAGGTACCAAACATCAGTACTTGACTGCATGTTCCGCTACAGCGTCGAGACCTAAATCAGGCCCAGTGTGGTGATGGAGTTTGAGGCTGCAGCCTAGGCTGCAGGAGGGTGGTAGGAGTACAGGAGATATAGTAGTCGGCTGCTGGAACTGGACAGAATGGCGGAGATGGTATGGAATGGAGAGATTTAGATGTTCCTCTTCCTGCTGTACTCAGTGGATCAGGCACACGACCGGCCTCAGGATGCACTCTCTGCGGCAAACAGGACAACTGAGATTTGTTGCAAACCACTGTGAGATGAAGCTTGGATGATACCTGTGGCTGCAGGACAGGACAATCACTGGCTCCCCTTCTTCGTACTCCATCAGACAGATAGCACACGATTGTGCTGCTTCATCCTCTGCAATGGTGGTAATTTGGAATCCGTAGATCTCTTCCACCATGTCCAGGAGATTCTGCTCGTCAATCTCGATCATCATGGCCGGGAGATTCTACCCGTTGATCTCAATCACCATGGCTGGAAGATTCTGCTCGTTCTCAGCTGGTTGCTGGGAGCTTGGACCAGGGCGAGGATCTGAGCTTGGTCTGTCCGTTGTTGCTACCGGAGGAGTAGGAAGAGGAGAGCGGCTTCGGTGTCTGTGCTCCCTCCGAGGTCTCTGTAGCCGTGGAGATGTTTCTCCGCTCGATGGATGTTCCTGGGTGTTCGGACGAGATCTTCTTATACCTCTGCGTCGCTCAGACCGCAGCCTCTCCTCAAACACGGTCTGGGATGACTCATCTGAAAAGATATACCTTTATATAGTAGCCATAATAATTACCTATAGATAACATGGACCAATCAATTGTTGATCAATAATTTGAGTTACATCAATAATAATACAAATATCATAATATTTTGGTATATCATTGATAGTGTTACACTGTAAGAGGCTGTCAGAATAAGAGTAGTTTAATTTATTGTAGTTAGAAGAGAGTGTTGGTAGAGGTACAGGTGGGAAGGGAGAAGGATGGGGGAGTGCTGGCATGACAAATCATTAAGAAAGTGATAAAATATCAGACCTAAGCAGGGGATATAGTGGAGGAGGCCTCGTTGTGACAAACCCGAGGTGCCCAAATATATGCAAACTGGCTGGGGTGCTCAGACAGGATGCTATAAATGTATTCCAGGTGTAGATTTTCCAAATAAGGATGAGTAGAGCAGAGAAGGAAGGCAGCGCTGGATGTTTCTAATGAGCACAGTACAATTAGCTGCATTTAGCTGCATGAGTGAGTACTGCTGTGTGTGTCTGCAGCGGAGTAGGGAATGGTATGGTAATACCAGTGACTGTAACATTCAGACGATCAGTCGCTGACCAGAACCCTGTGATTTTCAGACAGATCTGCCATAAGTATCCCAAGGAGCTCCTATAACATCTATGAGTGGTCGGAGGGAAAATAAATGAATGGCACCAGAGGAACGAGTGCGGCTCAGAGTGGAGATTGGGCTAGATGTGAGGGTGCATTAGTGGGGGTAGAATAGGTGTGAGGGTAATGAAGAGATGGGAATAAGGGTGTGAGGGCTGTGGGAGAGTCTGGTCTACGTCCCGCATGCTTGCACCTCATGTCATCTGTCTGTCGTGCCTTCCTTCTAGATTGTTAGCTCCTCAGAGCAGGGCCTTCTTTCCTCTTGTTGTCAAAACCCTTTCCTACTCAGCGACCATCTTTAGTGGCTTTTCTCCTGCTGGTAAAGGCTCATCTCTATCTATGGCCACCAGCTCCTAGTAGTACGCTGATCACTGGCTCACTACTTACATCTAAGCTGTATTATGTTTTGAGAGTTGTGGTGCTCTTTGTTACCTGTACTCTATTTTTGTTATTTATTTACTGTAATGTTACATTTTGTCTCCCTGTACTGTCCTTTGTACAGCGCTGCAAAACACTTGTGGCGCCTTATAAATAAAAAATAATAATAATAATGATAATAATAATAATAATAATAATAGCCTGTAAGGAACTATATAAGTGGGTAGCGGAAAAGGAAAAACACTTTTTAAAAAAAACATCTAAAAAACTGAACTAGTCTTTAAATTAAAACATGCTGAGGACTGAGCTTTAATGGTTCAAGTCTGTGTTTCTTATACTTGATCCTCAGCACCCCTAACAGGTCATGTTTTCCAGACCTCCTAAGTCTCCCAAGACTGTGTAAGTTAGGAATGAATGTGCTGTAACTTTTGTAATGTGACAGACACAGCGAGTGATGAGCCCACCTGTGCCCCAGCTAGGGGGTCTGCAGCACATGGCCTGTCAGCGGTCCTGAGGGCTGAGTATGAGAAACCCCTTACATCATACAATGACTTGGTGATTTTGTGAACTCTGAGACTCTGTTCAGCTGCTGGACCCAGAGCTCAGCTGTCAGCTCCTATTTCTCCCTCTGCATTAGTTCCCCATCACTGCGTCGCTCCTCGCTAGTCTGCACCATGACCTGCTTTGTTCCCTGCGCCAGCGCACTCTCAGGCCTGCATAAGCAGAAACACCTCACACCCACAATTTATCCGGGCATATCCTCTATCTCACCCTGCACCTTCTCATGGCTGCTGGTGACATCTCACCCAACCCTGGACCCCGTACACTCCCCACTATCTGCTCACTCTCCTCTTTCCACCCCAAAACTTTCCATCCAGCTCATGCATGCAATCCCTCCAACCTGACCCACATATCTCCCATACTCTGTATAGTACATAAACCATAGACCTCAGATTCACATTACAGTTTCCAGATCGTAGACTGTTGGTTGATAAAATTGGTTGGTAAAGTTAAAAATGTATTGAGATAATTTGCGAGGGGGGCTCCGAGATTTCGGCTGCCTAGGGACCTCCATAGGGTTTAATTCTGCACCACTCACACCCGTCTATTTAATCCCTCACACCCCATTGCCAGTTCATTTTGATACTCAGAGCACATTGCATTGTCATCAGACTGCGTCACCTCCCCCTATTGGTCCAGCAACTGAAGAGAGATGGCAGCTCAATAGATCCTACATTAGCCTTGTTTTATGTGTGATCCCAGATCCTCAGCACCAGTGTGTTATTTCTGAATAGTACCCATAAGTGCCAAATGGTTTGTATATATATATATATATATATATATATATATATATATATATATGTGTGTGAGAATAAGAGAGTGTGAGGCAGGGCATAGAGATAATGTGCAGCTAAGGCCCCATTTAGTACATCAGCTATCACAAAACAAAAAATAATTCACAGATTCAATGATCCCCCCATTTACAGATTTCCCAATCCACCAATCTGCCCCCATACATTACAGATATTGTTTAGTGATTGCAAATCATTTTCATCAAATACAGATCTGCTGTATCTGGAAAGGCTCATCATGTTACTAGTAACGGTCTGCAAATCTGCTGATTGTTACCATACACTAGCGATCTACAGCATTAACTTGATCTTTGAAATTCAACATGTTTAAAAACCTGATTTACCAATCACTGGTCAGAATTTGTGATCCCCATATATTGTAGATTTTGTTTACACAATGATCTACAAAATGACAAATTGCCCTAATTTATTACTGATGCATGGAGGCCACATCTCCAACTGCCACCCGCATGGTACACAGGGTAACATAGCATGGGGGGATATTTATCAGTGCTTGGAGAGAGATAAATCAGCAGCCAATCAGCTTCTACCGGTCATCATTCAAATCCAGCCTGTAACATGGCTGATTGGCTAGTACTTTATCTCTATCCACTATATCACTTTAAGTCTAAGGCTTGGTATATCCCCCCCCCCCGACTGTAAAATGACAGTTAGTAGCTGATTGGTTGGTACATTGGGGTCTATGTATAAAGCCTGAGATACAGTGGATGGAGATAAAGTACCAGTAAATCAGCTCCTAACTGACATGTTATAAGCTGTGTTTTAGAAATGATTGGTAGTTTATCTCCATTCACTTTATCTCTCTCCAAGTCTTAAATACATAGACCATTTTATCTCTCTCCAAGCTTTCATGAATCTCCCACAAAGTGTAAGGCAGGACATATAACTAATGTGCAGCTAACTCCAACTGCCGCCCACATGCCACACAGGGTGAGAGGACATAGCAGAGATTTATCACAGCTTGGAGAAAGGGAATGTGGGGAGAGATAAAGTACCAGCCAATCAGCTCCTAACCATCATTTTAATGACAGTTGGAAGCTGATCGCTTGGTACTTCATCTCTCTCCAATCTTTGATAAACCTTCCCCTTAGATTGGAATCACTGCCCCAAAAATCTCACTTACCATGATCTCCTTGACGGCTCCATGTTCGCTGGTCCTCCTGGAGCCGCCGTAGTTCCCTCCGGCTCATCTCCAGATGTTAAATAAATCCACCAAATAGAAAAAATAAAATAAAAAAAATGTTCAGGAAAAGCACAGATATTATTGTGTTCTGAACAACAATAATAAACGCTGGAAGTATAACACTAGCTGCGAAAGCACACTAGCTCGCTCTTCCAAGGCAAGACTATAGTATCAGCCACCAGAGCTTCAACTGTCAACTGCCACTGATGCTGCTGTGCACTGGGCTCTTATACCTGTCCATAGACAAATGGCCGACCTGCAGCCAGGCGGCCATATTTCTTACTGGCATGGAGAAAACCAGCTACTGAGTATCTGTATTATCATGAATTTTACTGCTGACTAGCTTACACAATATTTCTTCAAACTTTCCAATGAAACCCCACTCACTACCCCATAAGCACAACCCCCTGTTCGGTCACAAATTGGGACTGTTTGGATGTAATAATGACAGTGCGAACGAAAGGATCGCAGAGCGGCTACAAAATAATTTTGTGCAGTTTCTTAGTAGCTTCAGACCTACTCAGCGCTTGCGATCACTTCAGACTGTTCAGTTCCTGTTTTGATGTCACGAACACGCCCTGCGTTCGCACAGCCACGCCTGCGTTTTTCTGAACACTCCCTGAAAACCGTCAGTTGACACCCAGAAACGCCGACTTCATGTCAATCACTCTGCGGCAGGCAGTGCGACAGAAAAGCATCGCTACACCCTGTGAGATGTAACAGTCCGTTTTAAGTTACAAAGTTAAATAAAACCTAAAAAATATATAAAAGCAATTCACAATGGAACAAATCCTATATGTAAAATTCCATCACCATAATACAAACAGCCTTTCTTGTATAGTATGACGTGTCTTTTTAAAAGACTGCTGCACTATTATTATTATTATTATTATTATTATTTGTGCATATCCCTCCTTTGTGCAAGCTTGTGCGGGGCAGCACACTTATTCAGGTTTCCTTCAGAAAAAGGACAATATATACTGTACCTGCAACAAACCTGGGATTACTTGGCAAATCAGATTCCACTGGAAGCTTGAAGCTCAGTATTTTTATTAGAGATGTGCACCGGAAATTTTTCAGGTTTTGTGTTTTGGTTTTGGATTCGGTTCCGCGGCCGTGTTTTGGATTCGGACGCGTTTTGGCAAAACCTCCCTGAAAATTTTTTGTCCGATTCGGGTGTGTTTTGGATTCGGTTTTTATTTACAAAAAAACAGCCAAAAACAGCTTAAATCATAGAATTTGGGGCTCATTTTGATCCCATAGTATTATTAATCTCAATAACCATAATTTCCACTCATTTTCAGTCTATTCTGAACACCTCACACCTCACAATATTATTTTTAGTCCTAAAATTTGCACCAAGGTCGCTGGATGGCTAAGCTAAGCGACCCAAGTGGCCGACACAAACACCTGGCCATCTAGGAGTGGCACTGCAGTGTCAGGCAGGATGGCACTTAAAAAAAATAGTCCCCAAACAGCACATGATGCAAAGAAAAAAAGAGGTGCACCAAGGTCACTGGATGGCTAAGCTAAGCGACCCAAGAGGCCGACACAAACACCTGGCCCATCTAGGAGTGGCACTGCAGTGTCAGGCAGGATGGCACTTCAAAAAAATAGTCCCCAAACAGCACATGATGCAAAGAAAAAAAGAGGCGCACCAAGGTTGCTGTGTGACTAAGCTAAGCGACACAAGTGGCCGACACAAACGCCTGGCCCATCTAGGAGTGGCACTGCAGTGTCAGACAGGATGGCACTTCAAAAAAATAGTCACCAAACAGCACATGATGCAAAGAAAAAAAGAGGCTCACCAAGGTTGCTGTGTGACTAAGCTAAGCGACACAAGTGGCCGACACAAACACCTGGCCCATCTAGGAGTGGCACTGCAGTGTCAGACAGGATGGCACTTCAAAAAATAGTCCCCAAACAGCACATGATGCAAAGAAAAAAGAGGTGCAATGAGGTAGCTGTGTGACTAATCTAAGCGACCCAAGTGGCCGACACAAACACCTGGCCCATCTAGGAGTGGCACTGCAGTGTCAGACAGGATTGCACTTCAAAAAAATAGTCCCCAAACAGCACATGATGCAAAGAAAAAAAAAGGCGCAATGAGGTAGCGTGTGACTAAGCTAAGCGACCCAAGTGACTGACACAAACACCTGGCCCATCTAGGAGTGGCACTGCAGTTTTATAGCGAGAGGATGAGTGCTTCCATCCTCATGTGAATCTGAACCACCAGCCATGAACATAGGCCAGGGCCTCAGCCGTTCCTTGCCACTCCGTGTCGTAAATGGCATATTGGCAAGTTTACGCTTCTCATCAGACGCTTTCAATTTTGATTTTTGGGTCATTTTACTGAACTTTTGTTTTTTGGATTTTACATGCTCTCTACTATGACATTGGGCATCGGCCTTGGCAGACGACGTTGATGGCATTTCATCGTCTCGGCCATGACTAGTGGCAGCAGCTTCAGCACGAGGTGGAAGTGGATCTTGATCTTTCCCTATTTTAACTTCCACACTTTTGTTCTCCATTTTTTAATGTGTGGAATTATATGCCAGTATCAATAGCAATGGCCTACTACTATATATACTGCGCACAACTGAAATGCACCACAGGTATGGATGGATAATATACTTGACGACACAGAGGTACGTAGAGCAGTGGCCTTCCGTACCGTACTGCTATATACTGGTGGTCACTGTCAGCAAACTGCAAAACTAAAATGCACCACAGGTATAGAATCTAGATGGATAGTAAACTTGGCGACACAGAGGTAGGTAGAGCAGTGGCCTTCCGTACCGTGCTGCTATATATACTGGTGGTCACTGTCAACAAACTGCAAAACTAAAATGCACCACAGGTATAGAATCTAGATGGATAGTATACTTGACGACACAGAGGTAGGTAGAGCAGTGGCCTTCCGTACCGTACTGCTATATATACTCGTGGTCACTGTCAGCAATCTGCAAAACTAAAATGCACCACAGGTATAGGATCTAGATGGATAGTATACTTGACGACACAGAGGTAGGTAGAGCAGTGGTCTTCCATACCGTACTGCTATATATACTGGTGGTCACTGTCAGCAAACTGCAAACTTAAATGCACCACAGGTATAGAATCTAGATGGATACTATACTTGACGACACAGAGGTAGGTAGAGCAGTGGCCTTCCGTACCGTACTGCTATATATACTGGTGGTCACTGTCAGCAAACTGCAAAACTAAAATGCACCACAGGTATAGAATCTAGATGGATAGTATACTTGACAACACAGAGGTAGGTAGAGCAGTGGCATTCCGTACCGTACTGCTATATATACTGGTGGTCACTGTCAGCAAACTGCAAAACTAAAATGCACCACAGGTATAGAATCTAGATGGATAGTATACTTGACGACACAGAGGTAGGTAGAGCAATGGCCTTCCGTACTGTACTGCTATACATACTGGTGGTCACTGTCAGCAAACTGCAAAACTAAAATGCACCACAGGTATAGAATCTAGATGGATAGTATACTTGACGACACAGAGGTAGGTAGAGCAGTGGCCTACTGTACCGTACTGCTATATATTATATACTGGTGGTCAGCAAACTGTGCAAAACTTAAATGCACCACAGGTATGGATGGATAGTATACTTGACGACACAGAGGTAGGTAGAGCAGTGGCCTACTGTACCGTACTGCTATATATTATATACTGGTGGTCAGCAAACTGTGCAAAACTGAAATTCACCACAGGTATGGATGGATAGTATACTTGACGACACAAAGGTAGGTAGAGCAGTGGCCTTCTGTACTGTACTCCTATATATTATATACTGGTGGTCAGCAAAATTATGCACTGTACTCCTACTATATACTACAATTCAGCACAGATATGGAGCGTTTTTCAGGCAGAGAACGTATAATACTGGTGGTCACTGGTCAGCAAAACTCTGCACTGTACTCCTCCTATATAATACTGCTGGTCCCCAGTACCCACAATAAAGCAGTGTGAGCACAGATATATGCAGCACACTGAGCACAGATATGGAGCGTTTTTCAGGCAGACAAAGTATACTGGTGGTCACTGGTCAGCAAAACTCTGCACAATACTCCTCCTATATAATACTGCTGGTCCCCACTCCCCACAATAAAGCAGTGTGAGCACAGATATATGCAGCACACTGAGCACAGATATGGAGCGTTTTTCAGGCAGACAACGTATACTGGTGGTCACTGGTCAGCAAAACTCTGCACTGTACTCCTCCTATATAATACTGCTGGTCCCCAGTCCCCACAATAAAGTAGTGTGAGCACAGATATATGCAGCACACTGAGCACAGATATGGAGAGTTTTTCAGGCAGACAACGTATACTGGTGGTCACTGGTCATCAAAACTCTGCACTGTACTCCTCCTATATAATACAGCTGCTCCCCAGTCCCCAAAATTAAGCAATAAGCACAAATATTATTAATAAACGGAGAGGACGCCAGCCACGTCCTCTCCCTAACATTTCCAATGCACGAGTGAAAATGGCGGCGACGCGCGGCTCCTTATATAGAATCCGAATCTCGCGAGAATCCGACAGCGGGATGATGACGTTCGGGCATGCTCGGAATAACCGAGCCATACGGGAGAATGTGAGTATGCCTCGGACCCGTGTAAAATGGGTGAAGTTCGGGGGGGTTCGGTTTCCGAGGAACCGAACCCGCTCATCACTACTATCCATCCATACCTGTGGTGCATTTAAGTTTTGCACAGTTTGCTGACCACCAGTATATAATATATAGCAGTACGGTACAGTAGGCCACTGTTCTACCTACCTCTGTGTCGTCAAGTATACTATCCATCTAGATTCTATACCTGTGGTGCATTTTAGTTTTGCAGTTTGCTGACAGTGACCACCAGTATATATAGCAGTACGGTATGGAAGGCCACTGCTCTACCTACCTCTGTGTTGTCAAGTATACTATCCATCTAGATTCTATACCTGTGGTGCATTTTAGTTTTGCAGTTTGCTAACAGTGACCACCAGTATATATAGCAGTACGGTACGGAAGGCCACTGCTCTACCTACCTCTGTGTCGTCAAGTATACTATCCATCTAGATTCTATACCTGTGGTGCATTTTAGTTTTGCAGTTTGCTGACAGTGACCACCAGTATATATAGCAGTACGGTACGGAAGGCCACTGCTCTACCTACCTCTGTGTCGTCAAGTATGCTATCCATCAAGATTCTATACCTGTGGTGCATTTTATTTTTGCTGTTTGCTGACAGTGACCACCAGTATATATAGCAGTACGGTACGGAAGGCCACTGCTCTACCTACCTCAGTGTCGTCAAGTATACTATCCATCTAGATTCTATACCTGTGGTGCATTTTAGTTTTGCAGTTTGCTGACAGTGACCACCAGTATATATAGCAGTACGGTACGGAAGGCCACTGCTCTACCTACCTCTGTGTCGTCAAGTATACTATCCATCTAGATTCTATACCTGTGGTGCATTTTAGTTTTGCAGTTTGCTGACAGTGACCACCAGTATATATAGCAGTACGGTACGGAAGGCCACTGCTCTACCTACCTCTGTGTCGTCAAGTATACTATCTAGAGATGTGCACCGGAAATTTTTCGGGTTTTGTGTTTTGGTTTTAGGTTCGGTTCCGTGGCCGTGTTTTGGGTTCGAACGCGTTTTGGCAAAACCTCACCGAATTTTTTTTGTCGGATTCGGGTGTGTTTTGGATTCGGTGTTTTTTTCAAAAAACCCTAAAAAACAGCTTAAATCATAGAATTTGGGGGTCATTTTGATCCCAAAGTATTATTAACCTCAATAACCATAATTTACACTCATTTTCAGTCTATTCTGAACACCTCACACCTCACAATATTATTTTTAGTCCTAAAATTTGCACCGAGGTCGCTGGATGACTAAGCTCAGCGAATCAAGTGGCCGACACAAACACCTGGCCCATCTAGGAGTGGCACTGCAGTGTCACGCAGGATGGCCCTTCCAAAAAACACCCCCCAAACAGCACATAACGCAAAGAAAAAAAGAGGCGCAATGAGGTAGCTGTGTGAGTAAGCTAAGCGACCCTAGTGGCCGACACAAACACCTGGCCCATCTAGGAGTGGCACTGCAGTGTCAGGCCGGTTGGCCTTCCAAAAAATACTCCCCAAACAGCACATGATGCAAAGAAGAAAAAAAAGAGGCGCAATGAGGTAGCTGTGTGACTAAGATCAATGACCCTAGTGGCCGACACAAACACCTGGCCCATCTAGGAGTGGCACTGCAGTGTCACGCAGGATGGCCCTTCCAAAAAATACTCCCCAAACAGCACATGACGCAAAGAAGAAAAAAAAGAGGCGCAATGAGGTAGCTGTGTGACTAAGATAAGCGACCCTAGTGGCCGACACAAACACCTGGCCCATCTTGGAGTGGCACTGCAGTGTCACGCAGGATGGCCCTTCCAAAAAATACTCCCCAAACAGCACATGACGCAAAGAAGAAAAAAAAGAGGCGCAATGAGGTAGCTGTGTGACTAAGCTAAGCGACCCTAGTGGCCGACACAAACACCTGGCCCATCTAGGAGTGGCACTGCAGTGTCACGCAGGATGTCCCTTCCAAAAAATTAAATTAAGAAAAATTAATTAATTAATTAAATTAAGAAAAATTAAAGAAAAAAGAGGTGCAAGATGGAATTGTCCTTGGGCCCTCCCACCCACCCTTATGTTGTATAAACAGGACATGCACACTTTAACCAACCCATCATTTCAGTGACAGGGTCTGCCACACGACTGTGACTGAAATGACGGGTTGGTTTGGACCCCCACCAAAAAAGAAGCAATTAATCTCTCCTTGCACAAACTGGCTCTACAGAGGCAAGATGTCCACCTCATCATCATCCTCCGATTCATCACCGTGTACATCCCCCTCCTCACAGATTATCAATTCGTCCCCACTGGAATCCACCATCACAGCTCCCTGTGTACTTTGTGGAGGCAATTGCTGCTGGTGAATGTCTCCACGGAGGAATTGATTATAATTCATTTTAATGAACATCATCTTCTCCACATTTTCTGGAAGTAACCTCGTACGCCGATTGCTGACAAGGTGAGCGGCGGCACTAAACTCTCTTTCGGAGTACACACTTGTGGGAGGGCAACTTAGGTAGAATAAAGCCAGTTTGTGCAAGGGCCTCCAAATTGCCTCTTTTTCCTGCCAGTATACGTACGTACTGTCTGACGTGCCTACTTGGATGCGGTCACTCATATAATCCTCCACCATTCTTTCAATGGTGAGAGAATCATATGCAGTGACAGTAGACGACATGTCCGTAATCGTTGGCAGGTCCTTCAGTCCGGACCAGATGTCAGCATCAGCAGTCGCTCCAGACTGCCCTGCATCACCGCCAGCGGGTGGGCTCGGAATTCTGAGCCTTTTCCTCGCACCCCCAGTTGCGGGAGAATGTGAAGGAGGAGATGTTGACAGGTCGCGTTCCGCTTGACTTGACAATTTTCTCACCAGCAGTTCTTTGAACCCCTGCAGACTTGTGTCTGCCGGAAAGAGAGATACAACGTAGGTTTTAAATCTAGGATCGAGCACGGTGGCCAAAATGTAGTGCTCTGATTTCAACAGATTGACCACCCGTGAATCCTTGTTAAGCGAATTAAGGGCTCCATCCACAAGTCCCACATGCCTAGCGGAATCGCTCTGTGTTAGCTCCTCCTTCAATGTCTCCAGCTTCTTCTGCAAAAGCCTGATGAGGGGAATGACCTGACTCAGGCTGGCAGTGTCTGAACTGACTTCACGTGTGGCAAGTTCAAAAGGTTGCAGAACCTTGCACAACGTTGAAATCATTCTCCACTGCGCTTGAGACAGGTGCATTCCACCTCCTATATCGTGGTCAGTTGTATAGGCTTGAATGGCCTTTTGCTGCTCCTCCAACCTCTGAAGCATATAGAGGGTTGAATTCCACCTCGTTACCACTTCTTGCTTCAGATGATGGCAGGGCAGGTTCAGGTGTTTTTGGTGTTGCTCCAGTCTTCTGTACGTGGTGCCTGTACGCCGAAAGTGTCCCGCAATTCTTCTGGCCACCGACAGCATCTCTTGCACGCCCCTCTCGCTTTTTAAATAATTCTGCACCACCAAATTCAAGGTATGTGCAAAACATGGGACGTGCTGGAATTTGCCCAGATTTAATGCACACACAATATTGCTGGCGTTGTCCGATGCCACAAATCCACAGGAGAGTCCAATTGGGGTAAGCCATTCTGCGATGATCTTCCTCAGTTGCCATAAGAGGTTTTCAGCTGTGTGCGTATTCTGGAAAGCGGTGATACAAAGTGTAGCCTGCCTAGGAAAGAGTTGGCATTTGCGAGATGCTGCTACTGGTGCCGCCGCTGCTGTTCTTGCGGCGGGAGTCAATACATCTACCCAGTGGGCTGTCACAGTCATATAGTCCTGAGTCTGCCCTGCTCCGCTTGTCCACATGTCCGTAGTTAAGTGGACATTGGGTACAACTGCATTTTTTAGGACACTGGTGAGTCTTTTTCTGAGGTCTGTGTACATTTTCGGTATCGCCTGCCTAGAGAAATGGAACCTAGATGGTATTTGGTACCGGGGACACAGTACCTCAAACAAGTCTATAGTTGGCTCTGCAGTAATGATGGATACCGGAACCACGTTTCTCACCGCCCAGGATGCCAAGGCCTCAGTTATCCGCTTTGCAGCAGGATGACTGCTGTGATATTTCATCTTCCTCGCAAAGGACTGTTGGACAGTCAATTGCTTGGTGGAAGTAGTAAAAGTGGTCTTACGACTTCCCCTCTGGGATGACCATCGACTCCCAGCAGCAACAACAGCAACGCCAGCAGCAGTAGGCGTTACACTCAAGGATGCATCGGAGGAATCCCAGGCAGGAGAGGACTCGTCAGAATTGCCAGTGACATGGCCTTCAGGACTTTTGGCATTCCTGGGGAAGGAGGAAATTGACACTGAGGGAGTTGGTGGGGTGGTTTGCGTGAGCTTGGTTACAAGAGGAAGGGATTTACTGGTCAGTGGACTGCTTCCGCTGTCGCCCAAAGTTTTTGAACTTGTCACTGACTTATGATGAATGCGCTGCAGGTGACGTATAAGGGAGGATGTTCCGAGGTGGTTAACGTCCTTACCCCTACTTATTACAGCTTGACAAAGGCAACACACGGCTTGACACCTGTTGTCCGCATTTCTGTTGAAATACTTCCACACCGAAGAGCTGATTTTTTTGGTATTTTCACCAGGCATGTCAATGGCCATATTCCTCCCACGGACAACAGGTGTCTCCCCGGGTGCCTGACTTAAACAAACCACCTCACCATCAGAAATTTTCTTGTCAATTTCCTCCCCAGCGCCAGCAACACCCATATCCTCCTCATCCTGGTGTACTTCAACACTGACATCTTCAATCTGACTATCAGGAACTGGACTGCGGGTGCTCCTTCCAGCACTTGCAGGGGGCGTGCAAATGGTGGAAGGCGCATGCTCTTCACGTCCAGTGTTGGGAAGGTCAGGCATCGCAACCGACACAATTGGACTCTCCTTGTGGATTTGTGATTTCGAAGAACGCACAGTTCTTTGCTGTGCTTTTGCCAGCTTAAGTCTTTTCATTTTTCTAGCGAGAGGCTGAGTGCTTCCATCCTCATGTGAAGCTGAACCACTAGCCATGAACATAGGCCAGGGCCTCAGCCGTTCCTTGCCACTCCGTGTGGTAAATGGCATATTGGCAAGTTTACGCTTCTCCTCCGACGATTTTATTTTAGATTTTTGAGTCCTTTTTTTACTGATATTTTGTGTTTTGGATTTTACATGCTCTGTACTATGACATTGGGCATCGGCCTTGGCAGACGACGTTGATGGAATTTCATCGTCTCGGCCATGACTAGTGGCAGCAGCTTCAGCACGAGGTGGAAGTGGATCTTGATCTTTCCCTATTTTTGGAACCTCAACATTTTTGTTCTCCATATTTTAATAGGCACAACTAAAAGGCACCTCAGGTAAACAATGGAGATGGATGGATACTAGTATACTTATGGATGACGAGTGACTGACGACACAGAGGTAGCTACAGCCACCACAGGTAGGTATACAATTATGGACGAGCACTGACGACACAGAGGTAGCTACAGCCGTGGACTATCGTACTGCGTCTGCTAGTATAGAGATGATAATGATATAAAAAATATATATATATATCACTACTGCAGGTATATATAATATAATGACGGACCTGCTGGACACTGTCAGCAGACTCCTAAACTACTAGTATGAAGAAGATAGAAAAAAAACCCCACCACAGGTAGGTATACAATTATGGACGAGCACTGACGACACAGAGGTAGCTACAGCCGTGGACTACCGTACTGCGTCTGCTAGTATAGAGATGATAATGATATAAAAAATATATATATATTACTACTGCAGGTATATATAATATAATGACGGACCTGCTGGACACTGTCAGCAGACTCCTACTACTAGTATGAAGAAGATAGAAAAAAAAACCCACCACAGGTAGGTATACAATTATGGACGAGCACTGACGACACAGAGGTAGCTACAGCCGTGGACTACCGTACTGCGTCTGCTAGTATAGAGATGATAATGATATAAAAATATATATATATCACTACTGCAGGTATATATAATATAATGACGGACCTGCTGGACACTGTCAGCAGACTCCTAAACTACTAGTATGAAGAAGATAGAAAAAAAAACCCCACCACAGGTAGGTATACAATTATGGACGAGCACTGACGACACAGAGGTAGCTACAGCCGTGGACTACCGTACTGCGTCTGCTAGTATAGAGATGATAATGATATAAAAAATATATTTATCACTACTGCAGGTATAGATAATATAATGACGGACCTGCTGGACACTGTCAGCAGACTCCTAAACTACTAGTATGAAGAAGATAGAAAAAAAAACCCCACCACAGGTAGGTATACAATTATGGACGAGCACTGACGACACAGAGGTAGCTACAGCCGTGGACTACCGTACTGCGTCTGCTAGTATAGAGATGATAATGATATAAAAAATATATATATATCACTACTGCAGGTATATATTATATAATGACGGACCTGCTGGACACTGTCAGCAGACTCCTAAACTACTAGTATGAAGAAGATAGAAAAAAAAAACCCACCACAGGTAGGTATACAATTATGGACGAGCACTGACGACACAGAGGTAGCTACAGCCGTGGACTACCGTACTGCGTCTGCTAGTATAGAGATGATAATGATATAAAAAATATATATATATTACTACTGCAGGTATATATAATATAATGACGGACCTGCTGGACACTGTCAGCAGACTCCTACTACTAGTATGAAGAAGATAGAAAAAAAAACCCCACCACAGGTAGGTATACAATTATGGACGAGCACTGATGACACAGAGGTAGCTACAGCCGTGGACTACCGTACTGCGTCTGCTAGTATAGAGATTAAAATGATATAAAATATATATATATATCACTACTGCAGGTATATATAATATAATGACGGACCTGCTGGACACTGTCAGCAGACTCCTAAACTACTAGTATGAAGAAGATAGAAAAAAAACCCCCACCACAGGTAGGTATACAATTATGGACGAGCACTGACGACACAGAGGTAGCTACAGCCGTGGACTACCGTACTGCGTCTGCTAGTATAGAGATGATAATTATATAAAAAATATATATATATATCACTACTGCAGGTATATATAATATAATTACGGACCTGCTGGACACTGTCAGCAGACTCCTACTACTAGTATGAAGAAGATAGAAAAAAAAAACCCACCACAGGTAGGTATACAATTATGGACGAGCACTGATGACACAGAGGTAGCTACAGCCGTGGACTACCGTACTGCGTCTGCTAGTATAGAGATGATAATGATATAAAAAATATATATATATCACTACTGCAGGTATATATAATATAATGACGGACCTGCTGGACACTGTCAGCAGACTCCTAAACTACTAGTATGAAGAAGATAGAAAAAAAAAACCCACCACAGGTAGGTATACAATTATGGACGAGCACTGACGACACAGAGGTAGCTACAGCCGTGGACTACCGTACTGCATCTGCTAGTATAGAGATGATAATGATATAAAAAATATATATATATCACTACTGCAGGTATATATAATATAATGACGGACCTGCTGGACACTGTCAGCAGACTCCTAAACTACTAGTATGAAGAAGATAGAAAAAAAACCCCCACCACAGGTAGGTATACAATTATGGACGAGCACTGACGACACAGAGGTAGCTACAGCCGTGGACTACCGTACTGCGTCTGCTAGTATAGAGATGATAATGATATAAAAAATATATATATATCACTACTGCAGGTATATATAATATAATGACGGACCTGCTGGACACTGTCAGCAGACTCCTACTACTAGTATGAAGAAGATAGAAAAAAAAACCCCACCACAGGTAGGTATACAATTATGGACGAGCACTGACGACACAGAGGTAGCTACAGCCGTGGACTACCGTACTGCGTCTGCTAGTATAGAGATGATAATGATATAAAAAATATATATATATCACTACTGCAGGTATATATAATATAATGACGGACCTGCTGGACACTGTCAGCAGACTCCTAAACTACTAGTATGAAGAAGATAGAAAAAAAAACCCCACCACAGGTAGGTATACAATTATGGACGAGCACTGACGACACAGAGGTAGCTACAGCCGTGGACTACCGTACTGCGTCTGCTAGTATAGAGATGATAATGATATAAAAAATATATATATATCACTACTGCAGGTATATATAATATAATGACGGACCTGCTGGACACTGTCAGCAGACTCCTAAACTACTAGTATGAAGAAGATAGAAAAAAAAACCCCACCACAGGTAGGTATACAATTATGGACGAGCACTGACGACACAGAGGTAGCCACAGCCGTGGACTACCGTACTGCGTCTGCTAATATCGAGATGATAAAGATGATAGAGATGAACAAAAAAAATATAACACTACTGCAGGTAAATATTTATATAATATAATGAATGACGGACCTGCTGGACACTGTCAGCAGAATGCGTTTATAGAATAAAAAAAAAACACCACAGGAGTGTTTAACTTTTTCAGGCAGACAATATACTGGTGGTCACTGGTCAGTCACACTGGCAGCAAAAGTGTGCACTGTACTCCTGCTATAACTGCACCCCAGTCTCCCCCACAATTCAGCTGTGTGAGCAGTGAGCACTCAGCACAGTCAGATATACATAGATGATATTATCATGCAGCACACTGAGGCTGAGCACAGATATGGTATGTGATTGTGTATCGTTTTTTTTCAGGCAGAGAACGGATTATATTAAATAATAAATAAAACTGGTGGTGGTCACTAGTAACTATCAGCAAAACTCTGCACTCTGAGTACTCCTAATGCTCCCCAAAATTACTAAGTTAGTAGTAAATCAACTCAAGTGTCTCTCTCTATTCTAACGGAGAGGACGCCAGCCACGTCCTCTCCCTATCAATCTCAATGCACGTGTGAAAATGGCGGCGACGCGCGGCTCCTTATATAGAATCCGAGTCTCTCGATAGAATCCGAGCCTCGCGAGAATCCGACAGCGGGATGATGACGCTCGGGCGCGCTCGGGTTAACCGAGCAAGGCGGGAAGATCCGAGTCTGCCTCTGACCCGTGTAAAAAGGCTGAAGTTCGGGGGGGTTCGGATTCCGAGGAACCGAACCCGCTCATCTCTAATACTATCCATCTAGATTCTATACCTGTGGTGCATTTTAGTTTTGCAGTTTGCTGACAGTGACCACCAGTATATATAGCAGTACGGTACGGAAGGCCACTGCTCTACCTACCTCTGTGTCGTCAAGTATACTATCCATCAAGATTCTATACCTGTGGTGCATTTTAGTTTTGCAGTTTGCTGACAGTGACCACCAGTATATATGGCAGTAAGGTACGGAAGGCCACTGCTCTACCTACCTCTGTGTCGTCAAGTATACTATCCATCTAGATTCTATACCTGTGGTGCATTTTAGTTTTGCAGTTTGCTGACAGTGACCACCAGTATATATAGCAGTACGGTACGGAAGGCCACTGCTCTACCTACCTCTGTGTCGTCAAGTATACTATCCATCTAGATTCTATACCTGTGGTGCATTTTAGTTTTGCAGTTTGCTGACAGTGACCACCAGTATATATAGCAGTACGGTACGGAAGGCCACTGCTCTACCTACCTCTGTGTCGTCAAGTATACTATCCATCTAGATTCTATACCTGTGGTGCATTTTAGTTTTGCAGTTTGCTGACAGTGACCACCAGTATATATAGCAGTACGGTACGGAAGGCCACTGCTCTACCTACCTCTGTGTCGTCAAGTATACTATCCATCTAGATTCTATACCTGTGGTGCATTTTAGTTTTGCAGTTTGCTGACAGTGACCACAAGTATATATAGCAGTACTGTACGGAAGGCCACTGCTCTACCTACCTCTGTGTCGTCAAGTATACTATCCATCTAGATTCTATACCTGTGGTGCATTTTAGTTTTGCAGTTTGCTGACAGTGACCACCAGTATATATAGCAGTACGGTACGGAAGGCCACTGCTCTACCTACCTCTGTGTCGTCAAGTATACTATCCATCTAGATTCTATACCTGTGGTGCATTTTAGTTTTGCAGTTTGCTGACAGTGACCACCAGTATATATGGCAGTACGGTATGGAAGGCCACTGCTCTACCTAGCTCTGTGTCGTCAAGTATACTATCCATCTAGATTCTATACCTGTGGTGCATTTTAGTTTTGCAGTTTGCTGACAGTGACCACCAGTATATATAGCAGTACGGTACGGAAGGCCACTGCTCTACCTACCTCTGTGTCGTCAAGTATACTATCCATCTAGATTCTATACCTGTGGTGCATTTTAGTTTTACAGTTTGCTGACAGTGACCACCAGTATATATAGCAGTACGGTATGGAAGGCCACTGCTCTTCCTACCTTTGTGTCGTCAAGTATACTATCCATCTAGATTCTATACCTGTGGTGCATTTTAGTTTTGCAGTTTGCTGACAGTGACCACCAGTATATATAGCAGTACGGTACGGAAGGCCACTGCTCTACCTACCTCTGTGTCGTCAAGTATACTATCCATCTAGATTCTATACCTGTGGTGTATTTTAGTTTTGCAGTTTGCTGACAGTGACCACCAGTATATATAGCAGTATGGTACGGAAGGCCACTGCTCTACCTACCTCTGTGTCGTCAAGTATACTATCCATCTAGATTCTATAGCTGTGGTGCATTTTAGTTTTGCAGTTTGCTGACAGTGACCACCAGTATATATAGCAGTACGGTACGGAAGGCCACTGCTCTACCTACCTCTGTGTTGTCAAGTATACTATCCATCTAGATTCTATACCTGTGGTGCATTTTAGTTTTGCAGTGGTCCTATTTATAGCCATAATGAATAAAATGCAAAATAATTTGCATATATGAAAATGACTTTGCCACTTAGCCTGTGATTGCAGATGATCTAGTGTATGCTCTGTCTGCCTGCTTGGCTGACATATAAGATTGAGTGAATAGTGATTGGGATACGGTTGGTGTAATAAGCAAGAAAATATAACTTTCTAAAGAATTATATAGTTTCCTTAATTCTAAAGGTGTATCATATAATCAGTGGCGGTTCTTGCCACGGGCAAGCGGTACTTTTGCCCGGGGCGCCGCCTTCCGGAGGGCGCCGCACCAGGGCAAGATACGCCACTGTGCCCTCTGCAGTGCCCTGCTGTACCCCCCCGCTTTGAAGGGAACCAGACGCGTAGCGTCTAGTTTCCCTTCATTGAAAGGACCTTAGTTGTGCGGTGCGCGATGACGTCATCGCGCACCGCACAGCAAAGGTCCTCTCCATGAAGGGAAACTAGACGCTACGGTCTAGTTTCCCTTCGTGTAGAGGACCTTTGCTGTGCGATGCGCGATGACATCATCGCGCACCGCACAGCATAGTGGCACAGACACTAGGGGTCATAATTGACCTCTAGTGTCTATGCTGTTCTATGGGAGAGACGTAATAACGTCTCTCCCATAGATCGAAGAGAAGAGAGAGGGGAGAAGAGCGGTGCCACCGGCGGAGGGGGTCTGGATCAGGAACGGGGATGGTAAGTATTCTTTTTATTTATTTATTTCCTTGCAGCGTCGTGACCACGCCCCCAATTGAAGCCACGCCCCCATATTTTGCCCGGGGCGCTACAACTCTTAGAACCGGCCCTGCATATAATGTGCTCATAATATTTAATTTTATTTCCTTGTAACTTACCCTTTGATGCTGGACATGCCCACTATCTGGAAAGTATTGGGGGGAGGGTGCTGCTGCCATGACCCATGGCTAGACCTTACACCTCTGGTGCTGCCCATGTGGGGACACTAGTACAAATTTTTCCAAGGCCGCTTTTTCTTTCCAATCCGGCCCTGGGCCGCAGTGTCCTGCAGGTGAGAGGGGGGGGGGGGGGGGGTTAGTTGGAAGGCCCCCTTTCACTTAGTGAATAGGTGCTGAGTCTAGTCTGACATGCTGAGGGAGAGAGGGCACAGCCAGCAGCGCCCAGAGCGCTGGCCATGCACCCCAATGAGGTTTGCTAGCATTCATGGTATTTCTTTGAAGCCACGCCCCTTTTACCTATAATAGACTCTCTTTTCGGGGTGTGCTAAGTTTGGTTTCAATGATTTTGGGAGGTATGCATTTCTATTATGCATAATATTGAATAGTAATGAACCTGTGTAAATTGTAACAAATAAAAGCTTTGCATGTTCATGTGCAGCAGGCTTTTTGGAGTGAAAGCTAATTGTGAATATATTCACTGTGTAATGGCTGGCTTTGCTGTAAGACATGAAGTTAACTTTTTAATTACTGTACTTAAAACAAACAACTTTTGTGCGGACAGTCAGTTATTTCCATTTCAATATGTCTCAAAAACAAATAAATCAATCAACTGGTCCATCAGGGGGTTTCTGGTAGAGATGAGCGGGTTCGGTTTCTCTGAAACCGAACCCGCACGAACTTCATGTTTTTTTCACGGGTCCGAGCAGACTCGGATCCTCCCGCCTTGCTCGGTTAACCCGAGCGCGCCCGAACGTCATCATGACGCTGTCGGATTCTCGCGAGACTCGGATTCTATATAAGGAGCCGCGCGTCGCCGCCATTTTCACACGTGCATTGAGATTGATAGGGAGAGGACGTGGCTGGCGTCCTCTCCATTAGAAATTAGATTAGAAGAGAGAGAGAGATTGTGCAGAGTCAGACAGAGTTTACCACAGTGACCAGTGCAGTTGTTGTTAGTTAACTTTTATTTATTTTAATATAATATATCCGTTCTCTGCTATATCCGTTCTCTGCCTGAAAAAAAACGATACACAGCAGCAGCCAGTCACACAGTGTGACTCAGTCTGTGTGCACTCAGCTCAGCCCAGTGTGCTGCACATCAATGTATAAAAGGCAAAGCTTATAATAATTGTGGGGGAGACTGGGGAGCACTGCAGGTTGTTATAGCAGGAGCCCCCAGGAGTACATAATATTATATTAATTTAAAATTAAACAGTGCACACTTTTGCTGCAGGAGTGCCACTGCCAGTGTGACTAGTGGTGACCAGTGCCTGACCACCAGTATAGTAGTATATTGTTGTATGTATTGTATACTATCTCTTTATCAACCAGTCTATATTAGCAGCAGACACAGTACAGTGCGGTAGTTCACGGCTGTGGCTACCTCTGTGTCGGCAGTCGGAACTCGGCAGGCAGTCCGTCCATCCATAATTGTATTACAATATATACCACCTAACCGTGGTATTTTTTTTTCTTTCTTTATACCGTCGTCATAGTGTCATACTAGTTGTTACGAGTATACTACTATCTCTTTATCAACCAGTGTACAGTGCGGTAGTTCACGGCTGTGGCTACCTCTGTGTCGGCAGTCGGCAGGCAGTCCGTCCATCCATAATTGTATTATTATTATAATATATACCACCTAACCGTGGTTTTTTTTTCATTCTTTATACCGTCATAGTGTCATACTAGTTGTTACGAGTATACTACTATCTCTTTATCAACCAGTGTACAGTGCGGTAGTTCACGGCTGTGGCTACCTCTGTGTCGGCAGTCGGCAGGCAGTCCGTCCATCCATAATTGTATTATTATTATAATATATACCACCTAACTGTGGTATTTTTTTTTCTTTCTTTATACCGTCGTCATAGTGTCATACTAGTTGTTACGAGTATACTACTATCTCTTTATCAACCAGTGTACAGTGCGGTAGTTCACGGCTGTGGCTACCTCTGTGTCGGCAGTCGGAACTCGGCAGGCAGTCCGTCCATCCATAATTGTATTACAATATATACCACCTAACCGTGGTATTTTTTTTTCTTTCTTTATACCGTCGTCATAGTGTCATACTAGTTGTTACGAGTATACTACTATCTCTTTATCAACCAGTGTACAGTGCGGTAGTTCACGGCTGTGGCTACCTCTGTGTCGGCAGTCGGCAGGCAGTCCGTCCATCCATAATTGTATTATTATTATAATATATACCACCTAACCGTGGTTTTTTTTTCATTCTTTATACCGTCGTCATAGTGTCATACTAGTTGTTACGAGTATACTACTATCTCTTTATCAACCAGTGTACAGTGCGGTAGTTCACGGCTGTGGCTACCTCTGTGTCGGCAGTCGGCAGGCAGTCCGTCCATCCATAATTGTATTATTATAATATATACCACCTAACCGTGGTTTTTTTTTCATTCTTTATACCGTCGTCATAGTGTCATACTAGTTGTTACGAGTATACTACTATCTCTTTATCAACCAGTGTACAGTGCGGTAGTTCACGGCTGTGGCTACCTCTGTGTCGGCAGTCGGCAGGCAGTCCGTCCATCCATAATTGTATTATTATTATAATATATACCACCTAACCGTGGTTTTTTTTTCATTCTTTATACCGTCGTCATAGTGTCATACTAGTTGTTACGAGTATACTACTATCTCTTTATCAACCAGTGTACAGTGCGGTAGTTCACGGCTGTGGCTACCTCTGTGTCGGCAGTCGGCAGGCAGTCCGTCCATCCATAATTGTATTATTATTATAATATATACCACCTAACCGTGGTTTTTTTTTCATTCTTTATACCGTCGTCATAGTGTCATACTAGTTGTTACGAGTATACTACTATCTCTTTATCAACCAGTGTACAGTGCGGTAGTTCACGGCTGTGGCTACCTCTGTGTCGGAACTCGGCAGGCAGTCCGTCCATCCATAATTGTATTATATACCACCTAACCGTGGTTTTTTTATACCACCTAACCGTGGCAGTCCGTCCATAATTGTATACTAGTATCCAATCCATCCATCTCCATTGTTTACCTGAGGTGCCTTTTAGTTCTGCCTATAAAATATGGAGAACAAAAAAGTTGAGGTTCCAAAATTAGGGAAAGATCAAGATCCACTTCCACCTCGTGCTGAAGCTGCTGCCACTAGTCATGGCCGAGACGATGAAATGCCAGCAACGTCGTCTGCCAAGGCCGATGCCCAATGTCATAGTACAGAGCATGTCAAATCCAAAACACCAAATATCAGAAAAAAAAGGACTCCAAAACCTAAAATAAAATTGTCGGAGGAGAAGCGTAAACTTGCCAATATGCCATTTACCACACGGAGTGGCAAGGAACGGCTGAGGCCCTGGCCTATGTTCATGGCTAGTGGTTCAGCTTCACATGAGGATGGAAGCACTCAGCCTCTCGCTAGAAAAATGAAAAGACTCAAGCTGGCAAAAGCAGCACAGCAAAGAACTGTGCATTCTTCGAAATCCCAAATCCGAATTCCGAGCCCACCCGCTGGCGGTGATGCAGGGCAGTCTGGAGCGACTGCTGATGCTGACATCTGGTCCGGACTGAAGGACCTGACAACCATTACGGACATGTCGTCTACTGTCACTGCATATGATTCTCTCACCATTGATAGAATGGTGGAGGATTATATGAGTGACCGCATCCAAGTAGGCACGTCACACAGTCCGTACTTATACTGGCAGGAAAAAGAGGCAATTTGGAGGCCCTTGCACAAACTGGCTTTATTCTACCTAAGTTGCCCTCCCACAAGTGTGTACTCCGAAAGAGTGTTTAGTGCCGCCGCTCACCTTGTCAGCAATCGGCGTACGAGGTTACATCCAGAAAATGTGGAGAAGATGATGTTCATTAAAATGAATTATAATCAATTCCTCCGCGGAGACATTGACCAGCAGCAATTGCCTCCACAAAGTACACAGGGAGCTGACATGGTGGATTCCAGTGGGGACGAATTGATAATCTGTGAGGAGGGGGATGTACACGGTGATATATCGGAGGATGATGATGAGGTGGACATCTTGCCTCTGTAGAGCCAGTTTGTGCAAGGAGAGATTAATTGCTTCTTTTTTGGTGGGGGTCCAAACCAACCCGTCATTTCAGTCACAGTCATGTGGCAGACCCTGTCACTGAAATGATGGGTTGGTTAAAGTGTGCATGTCCTGTTTTGTTTATACAACATAAGGGTGGGTGGGAAGGGCCCAAGGACAATTCCATCTTGCACCTCTTTTTTCTTTTATTTTTCTTTGCGTCATGTGCTGTTTGGGGAGGGTTTTTTGGAAGGGACATCCTGCGTGACACTGCAGTGCCACTCCTAGATGGGCCAGGTGTTTGTGTCGGCCACTAGGGTCGCTAATCTTACTCACACAGCTACCTCATTGCGCCTCTTTTTTTCTTTGCGTCATGTGCTGTTTGGGGAGGGTTTTTTGGAAGGGACATCCTGCGTGACACTGCAGTGCCACTCCTAGATGGGCCCGGTGTTTGTGTCGGCCACTAGGGTCGCTTATCTTTCTCACACAGTCAGCTACCTCATTGCGCCTCTTTTTTTCTTTGCGTCATGTGCTGTTTGGGGAGGGTTTTTTGGAAGGGACATCCTGCGTGACACTGCAGTGCCACTCCTAGATGGGCCAGGTGTTTGTGTCGGCCACTAGGGTCGCTAATCTTACTCACACAGCTACCTCATTGCGCCTCTTTTTTTCTTTGCGTCATGTGCTGTTTGGGGAGGGTTTTTTGAAAGGGACATCCTGCGTGACACTGCAGTGCCACTCCTAGATGGGCCCGGTGTTTGTGTCGGCCACTAGGGTCGCTTATCTTTCTCACACAGTCAGCTACCTCATTGCGCCTCTTTTTTTCTTTGCGTCATGTGCTGTTTGGGGAGGGTTTTTTGGAAGGGACATCCTGCGTGACACTGCAGTGCCACTCCTAGATGGGCCAGGTGTTTGTGTCGGCCACTAGGGTCGCTAATCTTACTCACACAGCTACCTCATTGCGCCTCTTTTTTTCTTTGCGTCATGTGCTGTTTGGGGAGGGTTTTTTGGAAGGGACATCCTGCGTGACACTGCAGTGCCACTCCTAGATGGGCCCGGTGTTTGTGTCGGCCACTAGGGTCGCTAATCTTACTCACACAGCTACCTCATTGCGCCTCTTTTTTTCTTTGCGTCATGTGCTGTTTGGGGAGGGTTTTTTGGAAGAGACATCCTGCGTGACACTGCAGTGCCACTCCTAGATGGGCCCGGTGTTTGTGTCGGCCACTAGGGTCGCTGAGCTTAGTCATCCAGCGACCTCGGTGCAAATTTTAGGACTAAAAATAATATTGTGAGGTGTAAGGTGTTCAGAATAGACTGAAAATGAGTGTTAATTATGGTTATTGAGGTTAATAATACTATGGGATCAAAATGACCCCCAAATTCAATGTTTTAAGATGTTTTTTAGGGTTTTTTGAAAAAACCACCCGAATCCAAAACACACCCGAATCCGACAAAAAAAATTCGGTGAGGTTTTGCCAAAACGCGGTCGAACCCAAAACACGGCCGCGGAACCGAACCCAAAACCAAAACACAAAACCCGAAAAATTTCAGGCGCTCATCTCTAGTTTCTGGGTATTAGGACCCCCCCCCCCCCCCCACACACACACACACACACCCACACCCACGAGTAGGTCAGGATCAGTGGCAGATTTTACCTATGGGCTGCAGGACTTTCAGGGTCAGTGAGCCAAATGCAGTACGTGACTGCACTGACTTTATGGTGACTGGCAGTGATTTCCTATTGGATGTCATACCTGTCAGTCACAGACACATAGGCAGTCCTACTGGGAGGTGTTTCCTTCCTCTGGGACTGCCAGACCGGGCTGTGATAAGCAGAGAGCTGGCTTTCTGTAGGAAGTCACTCCCTTCCTTGGACGCAGCTCAGTATGGCATCTATGGGTTGCAGCTGATGCAGTTCATAGAAGCTGGGGGGTTGCACATGCACAGTCGCACCATGGCAGCTACACATGCGCAGGTCCTGGCACCTGCGGTATCCATTGCCAGGTGCTGGGACCTTGGGCTTGTGGCTGGCTGTCTCCTCTCCTAAACGTAAGTAGGAGATGCCGCTTGTCAGGATTACAGAACTTCTTCACTGGTCTGGAACATAATTATTTTATTTTTCAGATTTCCAGTACCTTCAGTAATAGTGTGCCAATATTAAGTAATCTGTTACAAACCTTATATTTTTGCTACAGTATTTTCGTGCATGTGCTTTAAAGACATTACAAAGTTGATTGATAGACCTCGTAAATATACTGAAAATAGTTTCCAAGATTAGTGTGGCAATGACAGATGTTTTTACTCTGATACGCAGGAAATAGAAGTGCTTCATAAAATACATGAAATAAAGTAAAATTAAAAGAAACACTGACATACAGGTTTTTAATCAGTTTTTATTTATCTTGAAAGGTTTAAAAATGGTGCAATAAATACATATACTGCCAGTTCTGAGAGTGGTTGCTAACAAACAGTAAACCAGCCTGCAGTGCCAGTAGCGGTAAACGGGAGGCAATCAATTTGCTGGCTGTTAGGATCCCAGCAGCCAGGATACCGACGCTGGAATCCCGACACCTGTCAATGCCGACAGCCGGAATACTGGCTCAGAAGGGCTATTCCCACTCGTGGGTGTCAACGACACCCATAGAGTAGGAATATATCCTGTGGCAAGCACAGCGAGCCACCGAGCCTGCAAGGGGACCCGTATCGCTTGTCCCACTGTTGGCATTCTAACAGCCGTCATCCCGTCCGCTAGGAATACATATGTATTCTGTGGTAAACAAGTCTCGTAGAAGAAACAGATTTATCTATGTCACATGCTAAAACATCTTTCAGCAAACATTTCACTTACACTGTTAATTAAAGAGCTTGTTAAACAATTCATCAGGGATATCTTTCAGTGTATGTAATATAGAAATAAAGATAAAACAAAGTTTCTAGTACACAATTCCATTTATTTTTGGTTGTAGAATATACCATTAAAGCCTTTACTTTTGTCAGCTAAAGATGTGCCCTTGTATACTGTGGCTTTGGTTTTGACAAACAGCCCCTCTCAGACCCGGACATCTTTTTTACTCAAAATATGCATCTTATTGTCATAAATAAAACAACTGGGAGTGATAATACTACATTGCTAGATTGCACTGATCAATTTGATATGCTATATTTGTACATCTGTGTGTGACTGCATCTGAATCAGTATACAAAGTGCTGTGATGCAGTAGTCATGCTTTTTTCTTATGCCAAGTTCCGTTGTGCAAGAAAAAAGGGGAGTGTACTGACCGCACAGATCTCTAGGCAAATCCAAATAATATGAAAGCGTACTTTACAGCCCAATTCCGACCCAGACATGCAGCTTTAATGTTAAACTTCTGGAAAGGTTGGTGGTGCTCCCTGAGAGTAGCAATACTGATACAAAAAAAGAATACCAAAGGAGAATGGTACTAGACTCTCCAATTTTGGGGAACTTGTGTCTGTAGCCAGATTAAACCCAAAATGTAGTGGACAAAATTACATAAAACTTAACTTTTATTAGTGGTAAAAAGGGGGGGGGGGGGGAGAAGAACAAGCGCCTTATGGTGTAGTAAATTCTTACAAGTGCGATTCGACACACAGAAGATAATGGTTGTGTACCGGATATAAACTTTGTTAAAATCCTATCAATCTCCACTTGGGCTTTGTTTCTCACCGTCAGATTTATATAAGTATCAAGCACATCACAACGGTCTCTATCCAGATACTTCCGATCAATGGTGCCAAGTTCCTCTGCTAGTTTTGGTGCTCTTTCCTGTGGAGAGCAGGGAGCTGTCCCAGGACAGTGTGGTGGGGTAGGCAGCACTGTGTAGGCACATGAGGAGCAGACTGCAGGACCAGGAAGAGGTAAGCTGGGCTGTGTGTTACATGCAGTCCACATGAAAGAGCACCAAAGCCAGCAGAGGAACTTGGCACCATTGATCAGAAGTATCTGGATAGAGACCGATGTGATGTGCTTGATACTTATATAAATCTGACGGTGAGAACCATAGCCCAAGTGGAGATTGATAGGCTTTTAACAAAGTTTATATCCGGTACACAACCATTATCTTCTGTGTGTCGAATCACACTTCTAAGAATTTACTACACCATAAGGCGCTTGTTCTTCTCCCCCCCTTTTTACAGAAATATTGCCATACACCATATGGTTCTTTGAAGAACCGAGCAGCCACCCTGAAGAGTGGAAGGTGTTCTTAAAGGACTAAGTAGCCTAAAAAACTCTAAACTTCCTCCCTGTGTGGAAGGTAAAAGGACATTGGGGGTAAATCCAAGTTGATCGCAGCAGGAAATTTTTTAGCAGTTGGGCAAAACCATGTGCACTGCAGGGGAGGCAGATATAACATTTGCAGAGAGAGTTAGATTTGGGTGTGGTGAGTTCAATCTGCAATCTAAATTGCAGTGTAAAAATAAAGCAGCCAGTGTTTACCCTGCACAGAAACAAAATAACCCACCCAAATCTAAAGGGGGGTACACACGGAGAGATCCGTGCTTAAAATCTAAGCAATCTTGCTAGATTGCTTAGATTTTAAGCACGGATCTGCCGTGTGTATGCCCTCCAGCGATAGCGAGGCGCGGCCCCGCGCATCGCTATCGCCGATGCTAGATTGAGCCTGCATGCAGGCTCAATCTAGCGAGTCGCTCACTTCACCGTTGTGTGAAGTGAGCGGCCCCCCGTCGGCTTTCCCCCTCGCTCAGCACATCGCGCTGTGCTGAGCGGGGGGAGAGATGTGTGCTGAGCGGTCTGTGTTAAGATCGCTCAGCACACATCTCTCCCGTGAGTACCCCCCTTTACTCTCTCTGCAAATGTTATATCTGCCCCCCCTGCAGTGCACATGGTTTTGCCCAACTGCTAAAAAATTTCCTGCTGCGATCAACTTGGAATTACCCCCATTATTAACAAGATTTGGTTTGAACTTATCTTTTAGACAAGTGATTTACACAACTGTCGAACTGTAGATGAGCGCACTGATCTATACATTTGTCTGTTTTTATTTAGAGATGAGCGCCGGAAATTTTTCGGGTTTTGTGTTTTGGTTTTGGGTTCGGTTCCGCGGCCGTGTTTTGGGTTCGACCGCGTTTTGGCAAAACCTCACCGAATTTTTTTTGTCGGATTCGGGTGTGTTTTGGATTCGGGTGTTTTTTTCAAAAAACCCTAAAAAACAGCTTAAATCATAGAATTTGGGGGTCATTTTGATCCCAAGGTATTATTAACCTCAAAAACCATAATTTCCACTCATTTTCAGTCTATTCTGAAGACCTCACACCTCACAATATTATTTTTAGTCCTAAAATTTGCACCGAGGTCGCTGTGTGAGTAAGATAAGTGACCCTAGTGGCCGACACAAACACCGGGCCCATCTAGGAGTGGCACTGCAGTGTCACGCAGGATGTCCCTTCCAAAAAACCCTTCCCAAACAGCACATGACGCAAAGAAAAAAAGAGGCGCAATGAGGTAGCTGACTGTGTGAGCAAGATAAGCGACCCTAGTGGCCGACACAAACACCGGGCCCATCTAGGAGTGGCACTGCAGTGTCACGCAGGATGTCCCTTCCAAAAAACCCTCCCCAAACAGCACATGACGCAAAGAAAAAAAGAGGCGCAATGAGGTAGCTGACTGTGTGAGTAAGATAAGCGACCCTAGTGGCCGACACAAACACCGGGCCCATCTAGGAGTGGCACTGCAGTGTCACGCAGGATGTCCCTTCCAAAAAACCCTCCCCAAACAGCACATGACGCAAAGAAAAAAAGAGGCGCAATGAGGTAGCTGACTGTGTGAGCAAGATAAGCGACCCTAGTGGCCGACACAAACACCGGGCCCATCTAGGAGTGTCACTGCAGTGTCACGCAGGATGGCCCTTCCAAAAAACCCTCCCCAAACAGCACATGACGCAAAGAAAAATAAAAGAAAAAAGAGGTGCAAGATGGAATTGTCCTTGGTCCCTCCCACCCACCCTTATGTTGTATAAACAGGACATGCACACTTTAACCAACCCATCATTTCAGTGACAGGGTCTGCCACACGACTGTGACTGATATGACGGGTTGGTTTGGACCCCCCCCCCAAAAAAGAAGCAATTAATCTCTCCTTGCACAAACTGGCTCTACAGAGGCAAGATGTCCACCTCATCATCATCCTCCGATATATCACCGTGTACATCCCCCTCCTCACAGATTATCAATTCGTCCCCACTGGAATCCACCATCTCAGCTCCCTGTGTACTTTGTGGAGGCAATTGCTGCTGGTCAATGTCTCCACGGAGGAATTGATTATAATTCATTTTAATGAACATCATCTTCTCCACATTTTCTGGATGTAACCTCGTACGCCGATTGCTGACAAGGTGAGCGGCGGCACTAAACACTCTTTCGGAGTACACACTTGTGGGAGGGCAACTTAGGTAGAATAAAGCCAGTTTGTGCAAGGGCCTCCAAATTGCCTCTTTTTCCTGCCAGTATAAGTACGGACTGTGTGACGTGCCTACTTGGATGCGGTCACTCATATAATCCTCCACCATTCTTTCAATGTTGAGAGAATCATATGCAGTGACAGTAGACGACATGTCCGTAATCGTTGTCAGGTCCTTCAGTCCGGACCAGATGTCAGCATCAGCAGTCGCTCCAGACTGCCCTGCATCACCGCCAGCGGGTGGGCTCGGAATTCTGAGCCTTTTCCTCGCACCCCCAGTTGCGGGAGAATGTGAAGGAGGAGATGTTGACAGGTCGCGTTCCGCTTGACTTGACAATTTTCTCACCAGCAGGTCTTTCAACCCCAGCAGACTTGTGTCTGCCGGAAAGAGAGATCCAAGGTAGGCTTTAAATCTAGGATCGAGCACGGTGGCCAAAATGTAGTGCTCTGATTTCAACAGATTGACCACCCGTGAATCCTTGTTAAGCGAATTAAGGGCTCCATCCACAAGTCCCACATGCCTAGCGGAATCGCTCCGTGTTAGCTCCTCCTTCAATGTCTCCAGCTTCTTCTGCAAAAGCCTGATGAGGGGAATGACCTGACTCAGGCTGGCAGTGTCTGAACTGACTTCACGTGTGGCAAGTTCAAAGGGCATCAGAACCTTGCACAACGTTGAAATCATTCTCCACTGCACTTGAGACAGGTGCATTCCACCTCCTATATCGTGCTCAATTGTATAGGCTTGAATGGCCTTTTGCTGCTCCTCCAACCTCTGAAGCATATAGAGGGTTGAATTCCACCTCGTTACCACTTCTTGCTTCAGATGATGGCAGGGCAGGTTCAGTAGTTTTTGGTGGTGCTCCAGCCTTCTGTACGTGGTGCCTGTACGCCGAAAGTGTCCCGCAATTCTTCTGGCCACCGACAGCATCTCTTGCACGCCCCTGTCGTTTTTTAAAAAATTCTGCACCACCAAATTCAAGGTATGTGCAAAACATGGGACGTGCTGGAATTTGCCCATATTTAATGCACACACAATATTGCTGGCGTTGTCCGATGCCACAAATCCACAGGAGAGTCCAATTGGGGTAAGCCATTCTGCGATGATCTTCCTCAGTTGCCGTAAGAGGTTTTTAGCTGTGTGCGTATTCTGGAAAGCGGTGATACAAAGCGTAGCCTGCCTAGGAAAGAGTTGGCGTTTGCGAGATGCTGCTACTGGTGCCGCCGCTGCTGTTCTTGCGGCGGGAGTCCATACATCTACCCAGTGGGCTGTCACAGTCATATAGTCCTGACCCTGCCCTGCTCCACTTGTCCACATGTCCGTGGTTAAGTGGACATTGGGTACAACTGCATTTTTTAGGACACTGGTGAGTCTTTTTCTGACATCCGTGTACATTCTCGGTATCGCCTGCCTACAGAAGTGGAAACTAGATGGTATTTGGTTAACGGGGGCACACTGCCTCAATAAATTGTCTAGTTCCCTGTGAACTAACGGCGGATACCGGACGCACGTCTAACACCAACATAGTTGTCAAGGCCTCAGTTATCCGCTTTGCAGCAGGATGACTGCTGTGATATTTCATCTTCCTCGCAAAGGACTGTTGGACAGTCAATTGCTTACTGGAAGTAGTACAAGTGGGCTTACGACTTCCCCTCTGGGATGACCATCGACTCCCAGCAGCAACAACAGCAGCGCCAGCAGCAGTAGGCGTTACACGCAAGGATGCATCGGAGGAATCCCAGGCAGGAGAGGACTCGTCAGAATTGCCAGTGACATGGCCTGCAGGACTATTGGCATTCCTGGGGAAGGAGGAAATTGACACTGAGGGAGTTGGTGGGGTGGTTTGCGTGAGCTTGGTTACAAGAGGAAGGGATTTACTGGTCAGTGGACTGCTTCCGCTGTCGCCCAAAGTTTTTGAACTTGTCACTGACTTATTATGAATGCGCTGCAGGTGACGTATAAGGGAGGATGTTCCGAGGTGGTTAACGTCCTTACCCCTACTTATTACAGCTTGACAAAGGGAACACACGGCTTGACAAATGTTGTCCGCATTTCTGGTGAAATACCTCCACACCGAAGAGCTGATTTTTTTGGTATTTTCACCAGGCATGTCAACGGCCATATTCCTCCCACAGACAACAGGTGTCTCCCCGGGTGCCTGACTTAAACAAACCACCTCACCATCAGAATCCTCCTGGTCAATTTCCTCCCCAGCGCCAGCAACACCCATATCCTCCTCATCCTGGTGTACTTCAACACTGACATCTTCAATCTGACTATCAGGAACTGGACTGCGGGTGCTCCTTCCAGCACTTGCAGGGGGCGTGCAAATGGTGGAAGGCGCATGCTCTTCACGTCCAGTGTTGGGAAGGTCAGGCATCGCAACCGACACAATTGGACTCTCCTTGTGGATTTGGGATTTCGAAGAACGCACAGTTCTTTGCGGTGCTTTTGCCAGCTTGAGTCTTTTCAGTTTTCTAGCGAGAGGCTGAGTGCTTCCATCCTCATGTGAAGCTGAACCACTAGCCATGAACATAGGCCAGGGCCTCAGCCGTTCCTTGCCACTCCGTGTGGTAAATGGCATATTGGCAAGTTTACGCTTCTCCTCCGACAATTTTATTTTAGGTTTTGGAGTCCTTTTTTTACTGATATTTGGTGTTTTGGATTTGACATGCTCTGTACTATGACATTGGGCATCGGCCTTGGCAGACGACGTTGCTGGCATTTCATCGTCTCGGCCATGACTAGTGGCAGCAGCTTCAGCACGAGGTGGAAGTGGATCTTGATCTTTCCCTAATTTTGGAACCTCAACATTTTTGTTCTCCATATTTTAATAGGCACAACTAAAAGGCACCTCAGGTAAACAATGGAGATGGATGGATACTAGTATACAATTATGGATGGACTGCCGAGTGCCGACACAGAGGTAGCTACAGCCGTGGACTACCGTACTGTACTGTGTCTGCTGCTAATATAGACTGGATGATAATGAGATGTAGTATGTATAAAGAAGAAAGAAAAAAAAACCACGGGTAGGTGGTATACAATTATGGATGGACTGCCGAGTGCCGACACAGAGGTAGCTACAGCCGTGGACTACCGTACTGTACTGTGTCTGCTGCTAATATAGACTGGATGATAATGAGATGTAGTATGTATAAAGAAGAAAGAAAAAAAAACCACGGGTAGGTGGTATACAATTATGGATGGACTGCCGAGTGCCGACACAGAGGTAGCTACAGCCGTGGACTACCGTACTGTACTGTGTCTGCTGCTAATATAGACTGGATGATAATGAGATGTAGTATGTATAAAGAAGAAAGAAAAAAAAACCACGGTTAGGTGGTATACAATTATAGATGGACTGCCGAGTGCCGACACAGAGGTAGCTACAGCCGTGGACTACCGTACTGTACTGTGTCTGCTGCTAATATAGACTGGATGATAATGAGATGTAGTATGTATAAAGAAGAAAGAAAAAAAAACCACGGGTAGGTGGTATACAATTATGGACGGACTGCCGAGTGCCGACACAGAGGTAGCTACAGCCGTGAACTACCGTACTGTACTGTGTCTGCTGCTAATATAGACTGGTTGATAAAGAGATGTAGTAGTATGTATGTATAAAGAAGAAAGAAAAAAAAACCACGGGTAGGTGGTATACAATTATGGACGGACTGCCGAGTGCCGACACAGAGGTAGCTACAGCCGTGAACTACCGTACTGTGTCTGCTGCTAATATAGACTGGTTGATAAAGAGATGTAGTAGTATGTATGTATAAAGAAGAAAGAAAAAAAAACCTCGGGTAGGTGGTATACAATTATGGACGGACTGCCGAGTGCCGACACAGAGGTAGCTACAGCCGTGAACTACCGTACTGTGTCTGCTGCGACTGGATGATAAATAATGATATAAAAAATATATATATATCACTACTGCAGCCGGACAGGTATATATATTATATAATGACGGACCTGCTGGACACTGTCTGTCAGCAGAATGAGTTTTTTATAGAATAAAAAAAAAAACACCACACAAGTGAAGTCACACGACGAGTGTTTAACTTTTTCAGGCAATCACACAATATAGTATACTACTAACTATACTGGTGGTCAGTGTGGTCAGGTCACTGGTCAGTCACACTGGCAGTGGCACTCCTGCAGCAAAAGTGTGCACTGTTTAATTTTAATATAATATGTACTCCTGGCTCCTGCTATAACCTATAACTGGCACTGCAGTGCTCCCCAGTCTCCCCCACAATTATAAGCTGTGTGAGCTGAGCACAGTCAGATATATATACATAGATGATGCAGCACACTGGGCTGAGCAGTGCACACAGATATGGTATGTGACTGAGTCACTGTGTGTATCGTTTTTTTCAGGCAGAGAACGGATATATTAAATAAAACTGCACTGTCTGGTGGTCACTGTGGTCAGTCACTAGTAAACTCTGCACTCTCTACACTTCTACAGTACTCCTAAACTCCAGTAAATCAGGTCAATCTCTCTCTCTCTCTCTCTCTTCTAATCTAAATGGAGAGGACGCCAGCCACGTCCTCTCCCTATCAATCTCAATGCACGTGTGAAAATGGCGGCGACGCGCGGCTCCTTATATAGAATCCGAGTCTCGCGAGAATCCGACAGCGTCATGATGACGTTCGGGCGCGCTCGGGTTAACCGAGCAAGGCGGGAAGATCCGAGTCGCTCGGACCCGTGAAAAAAAACATGAAGTTCGTGCGGGTTCGGATTCAGAGAAACCGTACCCGCTCATCTCTATTTTTATTAGTGGTCATCATATAAAATTTGGAGTGGTTGGACTCCTTATCACTAAAAGGCGAAATATAGACAGACACAATATACACACATGTAACACAACATAATTAAATGTGTACATGTTCATGCATTTTCCACTGGGCCTCAGCCCAAATCATAAACATATGCAAAATGTATGGTTGTCAGAGAGACAGGCAAGGCCTTATGGTATGTTTCAGGGTTCTGCTGCCCCGTATGTGCTACCGCATTGGATACGGGGCGAGTGAGTTGTTCCTCTTGTGAGCAAGCCTCCTGACGGCAAAACGTACGTTAAGGAAGGAGCTTAACAGGCTTCCCGCTGACTGTGCACAGCGTGTCGCCCGTAGTACAGGTCATGTATAAAATATCCCTTTGATTATTTTTCATGGTTGTCTTTGCCATTGGGCTTTTTGCTACTGGCTGCTGAATATACTGCATATGTAATATAAGTCACAGGCATAACCAAATAGCCACAGCTAAGAGGAATTATATCGGTTAATTGTGGAATTGAGGTTTGGGAAGGTGCATTTAATCTTTGAACTAATACCTATAGCAATGTCAAAGGACACTGCTGATACTCTTTCTCACCTGTACACTTTTAATTATGTTGTGTTACATGTGTGTATATTGTGTTTGTCTATATTTCGCCTTTTAGCGATAAGGAGTCTAACCACTCCAAATTGTATATGATGACCACTAATAAAAGTTAAGTTTTATGTAATTATGTCCACTACATTTTGGGTTTAATCTGGCTACAGACACGAGTGCCCTAAAATAGGAGAGTCTAGTACCAAGTTCCGTTGTGCTTAATCTGCGACTTTGTACTTGTTTAAAACTAATTCCTATGCGGTTAGAGGGGGTCATTCCGAGTTGATCGCTCGCTAGCTGTTTTTAGCAGCCGTGCAAACTCATAGTTGCCACCCACCGGGGAGTGTATAGCTCCTGTGCAAGGGTGCGATCGCTTTTGCAGCCGAGAGATGAAAACACAGTTTGTGCAGTTTCTGAGTAGCTCAATACTTACTCAGCCACTGCGATCACTTCTGCCTGTTCAGTCCCAGAATTGACGTCAGACACCCGCCCTGAAAACACCTGGACACGCCTGCGTTTCTCCAACCACTCCCTGAAAATGGTCAGTTGACACCCAGACACGCCTCCTTCCTGACAATCTCCTTGTGAACACCCGTGCAAATGGATTCGTCGTAGAATCCATCGCTGGGCGCCGATCCGCTTTGCACTCGTACGATGCGCCTGCACATTGCAGTGCATAAAAATGTGCGAAAATCCGCAGCGTGCGATCAGGACGGAATGACCCCCAAAGTCTCAACCCAGCATCTCTTGTACACTTTGCATGGTCTTTTACAAGTCTGTGATGCAAATAAAATACAACATTTTTAAAAGAAAATGTTACGTTGCACCTCTCAAAGAATTTCAGTCATGCCTGGCGTCTCAAGTCTTATGGCATATGGACTCTGGGAGAGGGGAAGGGGGGGGGGGGGGGGTTAGAGTTACTAAAATGCAGGTTTTTAGAAGCGGAGATGGTGCTCATAGTAATCAGATTCTACTTATCATTTATATAGCACCTTTTTTAGAAGATATTAGCTAGAATCTGATTGGTTGTTTTTGACATGGGGGTCATTCCGAGTTGTTCGCTCGTTGCCAATTTTCGCAACGGAGCGATTAAGGCAAAAATGCGCATGCGCATGGTACGCAGGGCGCATGCGGTAAGTATTTTAGCACAAAACTTAGTAGATTTACTCACGTCCGAACAAAGAATTTTCATCGTTGAAGTGATCGGAGTGTGATTGACAGGAAATGGGTGTTTCTGGGTGGAAACTGGCCGTTTTCTGGGAGTGTGCGGAAAAACGCAGGCGTGTCAGGGAAAAACGCGGGAGTGTCAGGGAAAAACGCGGGAGTGTCTGGCCGAACGCTGGGCGTGTGTGTGACGTCCAACCAGGAACGAAACGACCTGAGCTGATCGCGATCTGTGAGTAGGTCTGGAGCTACCCAGAAACTGCTAAGAATTTCCTATTTGCAATTCTGCTAATCTTTCGTTCGCTATTCTGTTAAGCTAAGATACACTCCCAGAGGCCGGCGGCCTAGCGTGTGCAATGCTGCTAAAAGCAGCTAGCGAGCGAACAACTCGGAATGAGGGCCATCATCTCCAATTCTGCAAACTGGAACTTTAATAAATATACCCCTAGGTGTATGAGGATACACCTGTATTTAGGTATGTTTAATCATATTTACAATACAAACAATAGTCTTAATAAATTAAGATTAGCAGTATGATTTTCTTATGGTTCAATTAATATAGTCAAGAGATATTTTGGTTCTTTATAGTAAGCCATCATAAGTCTGTGTGGTCTGCATTATAAAGCCAACAGATATTTCAGGACTATTATTTTATAGTTTCCTGCAGAACAAAGTTGACATTGAATAATAGGCACTAATATGCATTATGTATTGACCAGCATTCATGGGAATGTTCCTTGTATTTTTCATAGACCACTTAAGTAATTTTGGTATGTAAATAACTTTTTTAAGATGCTCTCTGTATTGTATATCAGTCCATAAAATGCACTAGGGTGCTCTCTGTACAGAGATGTGCACCGGAAATTTTTCGGGTTTTGTGTTTTGGTTTTGGGTTCGGTTCCGTGGCCGTGTTTTGGGTTCGAACGCGTTTTGGCAAAACCTCACCGAATTTTTTTTGTCGGATTCGGGTGTGTTTTGGATTCGGGTGTTTTTTTCAAAAAACCCTAAAACACAGCTTAAATCAAAGAATTTGGGGGTCATTTTGATCCCAAAGTATTATTAACCTCAATAACCATAATTTCCACTCATTTTCAGTCTATTCTGAACACCTCACACCTCACAATATTATTTTTAGTCCTAAAATTTGCACCGAGGTCGCTGGATGACTAAGCTCAGCGACCCTAGTGGCCGACACAAACACCTGGCCCATCTAGGAGTGGCACTGCAGTGTCACGCAGGATGGCCCTTCCAAAAAACACTCCCCAAACAGCACATGACGCAAAGAAAAAAAGAGGCGCAATGAGGTAGCTGTGTGACTAAGCTCAGCGACCCTAGTGGCCGACACAAACACCTGGCCCATCTAGGAGTGGCACTGCTGTGTCACGCAGGATGGCCCTTCCAAAAAACACTCCCCAAACAGCACATGACGCAAAGAAAAAAAGAGGCGCAATGAGGTAGCTGTGTGAGTAAGCTAAGCGACCCTAGTGGCCGACACAAACACCTGGCCCATCTAGGAGTGGCACTGCAGTGTCACGCAGGATGGCCCTTCCAAAAAACACTCCCCAAACAGCACATGACGCAAAGAAAAATGAAAGAAAAAAGAGGTGCAAGATGGAATTGTCCTTGGGCCCTCCCACCCACCCTTATGTTGTATAAACAGGACATGCACACTTTAACCAACCCATCATTTCAGTGACAGGGTCTGCCACACGACTGTGACTGAAATTACGGGTTGGTTTGGACCCCCACCAAAAAAGAAGCAATTAATCTCTCCTTGCACAAACTGGCTCTACAGAGGCAAGATGTCCACCTCATCATCATCCTCCGATTCATCACCGTGTACATCCCCCTCCTCACAGATTATCAATTCGTCCCCACTGGAATCCACCATCACAGCTCCCTGTGTACTTTGTGGAGGCAATTGCTGCTGGTGAATGTCTCCATGGAGGAATTGATTATAATTAATTTTAATGAACATCATCTTCTCCACATTATCTGGAAGTAACCTCGTACGCCGATTGCTGACAAGGTGAGCGGCGGCACTAAACACTCTTTCGGAGTACACACTTGTGGGAGGGCAACTTAGGTAGAATAAAGCCAGTTTGTGCAAGGGCCTCCAAATTGCCTCTTTTTCCTGCCAGTATACGTACGGACTGTCTGACGTGCCTACTTGGATGCGGTCACTCATATAATCCTCCACCATTCTTTCAATGGGGAGAGAATCATATGCAGTGACAGTAGACGACATGTCCGTAATCGTTGTCAGGTCCTTCAGTCCGGACCAGATGTCAGCATCAGCAGTCGCTCCAGACTGCCCTGCATCACCACCAGCGGGTGGGCTCGGAATTCTGAGCCTTTTCCTCGCACCCCCAGTTGCGGGAGAATGTGAAGGAGGAGATGTTGACAGGTCGCGTTCCGCTTGACTTGACAATTTTCTCAACAGCAGTTCTTTGAACCCCTGCAGACTTGTGTCTGCGGGAAAGAGAGATCCAAGGTAGGTTTTAAATCTAGGATCGAGCACGGTGGCCAAAATGTAGTGCTCTGATTTCAACAGATTGACCACCCGTGAATCCTTGTTAAGCGAATTAAGGGCTCCATCCACAAGTCCCACATGCCTAGTGGAATCGCTCAGTGTTAGCTCCTCCTTCAATGTCTCCAGCTTCTTCTGCAAAAGCCTGATGAGGGGAATGACCTGACTCAGGCTGGCAGTGTCTGAACTGACTTCACGTGTGGCAAGTTCAAAAGGTTGCCGAGCTTTGCACAACGTTGAAATCATTCTCCACTGCGCTTGAGACAGGTGCATTCCACCTCCTATATCGTGCTCAGTTGTATAGGCTTGAATGGCCTTTTTTTGCTGCTCCTCCAACCACTGAAGCATATAGAGGGTTGAATTCCACCTCGTTACCACTTCTTGCTTCAGATGATGGCAGGGCAGGTTCAGGCATTTTTGGTGTTGCTCCAGTCTTCTGTACGTGGTGCCTGTACGCCGAAAGTGTCCCGCAATTCTTCTGGCCACCGACAGCATCTCTTGCACGCCCCTCTCGTTTTTTAAATAATTCTGCACCACCAAATTCAAGGTATGTGCAAAACATGGGACGTGCTGGAATTTGCCCATATTTAATGCACACACAATATTGCTGGCGTTGTCCGATGCAACAAATCCACAGGAGAGTCCAATTGGGGTAAGCCATTCTGCGATGATCTTCCTCAGTTGCCGTAAGAGGTTTTTAGCTGTGTGCGTATTCTGGAAAGCGGTGATACAAAGCGTAGCCTGCCTAGGAAAGAGTTGGCGTTTGCGAGATGCTGCTACTGGTGCCGCCTGCTGCTACTGGTGCCGCCGCTGCTGTTCTTGCGGCGGGAGTCAATACATCTACCCAGTGGGCTGTCACAGTCATATAGTCCTGAGTCTGCCCTGCTCCACTTGTCCACATGTCCGTGGTTAAGTGGACATTGGGTACAACTGCATTTTTTAGGACACTGGTGAGTCTTTTTCTGAGGTCTGTGTACATTTTCGGTATCGCCTGCCTAGAGAAATGGAACCTAGATGGTATTTGGTACCGGGGACACAGTACCTCAAACAAGTCTATAGTTGGCTCTGCAGTAATGATGGATACCGGAACCACGTTTCTCACCGCCCAGGATGCCAAGGCCTCAGTTTTCCGCTTTGCAGCAGGATGACTGCTGTGATATTTCATCTTCCTCGCAAAGGACTGTTGGACAGTCAATTGCTTGGTGGAAGTAGTAAAAGTGGTCTTACAACTTCCCCTCTGGGATGACCATCGACTCCCAGCAGCAACAACAGCAGCGCCAGCAGCAGTAGGCGTTACACGCAAGGATGCATCAGAGGAATTCCAGGCAGGAGAGGACTCGTCAGAATTGCCAGTGACATGGCCTGCAGGACTATTGGCATTCCTGGGGAAGGAGGAAATTGACACTGAGGGAGTTGGTGGGGTGGTTTGCGTGAGCTTGGTTACAAGAGGAAGGGATTTACTGGTCAGTGGACTGCTTCCGCTGTCGCCCAAAGTTTTTGAACTTGTCACTGACTTATGATGAATGCGCTGCAGGTGACGTATAAGGGAGGATGTTCCGAGGTGGTTAACGTCCTTACCCCTACTTATTACAGCTTGACAAAGGCAACACACGGCTTGACAAATGTTGTCCGCATTTCTGTTGAAATACTTCCACACCGAAGAGCTGATTTTTTTGGTATTTTCACCAGGCATGTCAATGGCCATATTCCTCCCACGGACAACAGGTGTCTCCCCGGGTACCTGACTTAAACAAACCACCTCACCATCAGAATCCTCCTTGTCAATTTCCTCCCCAGCGCCAGCAAGGAACTGGACTGCGGGAGCTCCTTCCAGCACTTGCAGGGGGCGTGCAAATGGTGGAAGGCGCATGCTCTTCACGTCCAGTGTTGGGAAGGTCAGGCATCGCAACCGACACAATTGGACTCTCCTTGTGGATTTGTGATTTCGAAGAACGCACAGTTCTTTGTGCTTTTGCCAGCTTAAGTCTTTTCATTTTTCTAGCGAGAGGCTGAATGCTTCCATCCTCATGTGAAGCTGAACCACTAGCCATGAACATAGGCCAGGGCCTCAGCCGTTGCTTGCCACTCCGTGTGGTAAATGGCATATTGGCAAGTTTACGCTTCTCCTCCGACGATTTTATTTTAGATTTTTGAGTCCTTTTTTTACTGATATTTTGTGTTTTGGATTTTACATGCTCTGTACTATGACATTGGGCATCGGCCTTGGCAGACGACATTGATGGAATTTCATCGTCTCGGCCATGACTAGTGGCAGCAGCTTCAGCACGAGGTGGAAGTGGATCTTGATCTTTCCCTATTTTTGGAACCTCAACATTTTTCTTCTCCATATTTTAATAGGCACAACTAAAAGGCACCTCAGGTAAACAATGGAGATGGATGGATACTAGTATACTTATGGATGACGAGTGACTGACGACACAGAGGTAGCTACAGCCGTGGACTACCGTACTGCGTCTGCTAGTATAGAGATGATAATGATATAAAAAATATATATATATCACTACCGCAGGTATATATAATATAATGACGGACCTGCTGGACACTGTCAGCAGAATCCTAAACTACTAGTATGAAGAAGATAGAAAAAAAAAACCCCACCACAGGTAGGTATACAATTATGGACGAGCACTGACGACACAGAGGTAGCTACAGCCGTGGACTACCGTACTGCGTCTGCTAGTATAGAGATGATAATGATATAAAAAATATATATATATCACTACTGCAGGTATATATAATATAATGACGGACCTGCTGGACACTGTCAGCAGACTCCTAAACTACTAGTATGAAGAAGATAAAAAAAAAACACCACCACAGGTAGGTATACAATTATGGACGAGCACTGACGACACAGAGGTAGCTACAGCCGTGGACTACCGTACTGCGTCTGCTAGTATAGAGATGATAATGATATAAAAATATATATATCACTACTGCAGGTATATATAATATAATGACGGACCTGCTGGACACTGTCAGCAGACTCCTAAACTACTAGTATGAAGAAGATAGAAAAAAAAAACCCACCACAGGTAGGTATACAATTATGGACGAGCACTGACGACACAGAGGTAGCTACAGCCGTGGACTACCGTACTGCGTCTGCTAGTATAGAGATGATAATGATATAAAAAATATATATATATCACTACTGCAGGTATATATAATATAATGACGGACCTGCTGGACACTGTCAGCAGACTCCTAAACTACTAGTATGAAGAAGATAGAAAAAAAAAAACCACCACAGGTAGGTATACAATTATGGACGAGCACTGACGACACAGAGGTAGCTACAGCCGTTGACTACCGTACTGCGTCTGCTAGTATAGAGATGATAATGATATAAAAAAAATATATATATCACTAATGCAGGTATATATAATATAATGACGGACCTGCTGGACACTGTCAGCAGACTCCTAAACTACTAGTATGAAGAAGATAGAAAAAAAACCCCCACCACAGGTAGGTATACAATTATGGACGAGCACTGACGACACAGAGGTAGCTACAGCCGTGGACTACCGTACTGCGTCTGCTAGTATAGAGATGATAATGATATAAAAAATATATATATCACTACTGCAGGTATATATAATATAATGACGGACCTGCTGGACACTGTCAGCAGACTCCTAAACTACTAGTATGAAGAAGATAGAAAAAAAAACCCCACCACAGGTAGGTATACAATTATGGACGAGCACTGACGACACAGAGGTAGCTACAGCCGTGGACTACCGTACTGCGTCTGCTAGTATAGAGATGATAATGATATAAAAAATATATATATATCACTACTGCAGGTATATATAATATAATGACGGACCTGCTGGACACTGTCAGCAGACTCCTAAACTACTAGTATGATGAAGATAGAAAAAAAAAAAACCACCACAGGTAGGTATACAATTATGGACGAGCACTGACGACACAGAGGTAGCTACAGCCGTGGACTACCGTACTGCGTCTGCTAGTATAGAGATGATAATGATATAAAAAAATATATATATATCCCTACTGCAGGTATATATAATATAATGACGGACCTGCTGGACACTGTCAGCAGACTCCTAAACTACTAGTATGAAGAAGATAGAAAAAAAAACCCACCACAGGTAGGTATACAATTATGGACGAGCACTGACGACACAGAGGTAGCTACAGCCGTGGACTACCGTACTGCGTCTGCTAGTATAGAGATGATAATGATATAAAAAAATATATATATATCACTACTGCAGGTATATATAATATAATGACGGACCTGCTGGACACTGTCAGCAGACTCCTAAACTACTAGTATGAAGAAGATAGAAAAAAAAAACCCACCACAGGTAGGTATACAATTATGGATGAGCACTGACGACACAGAGGTAGCTACAGCCGTGGACTACCGTACTGCGTCTGCTAGTATAGAGATGATAATGATATAAAAAATATATATATATCACTACTGAAGGTATATATAATATAAAGACGGACCTGCTGGACACTGTCAGCAGACTCCTAAACTACTAGTATGAAGAAGATAGAAAAAAAAACCCCACCACAGGTAGGTATACAATTATGGACGAGCACTGACGACACAGAGGTAGCCACAGCCGTGGACTACCGTACTGCGTCTGCTAATATAGAGATGATAAAGATGATAGAGATGAACAAAAAAAATATAACACTACTGCAGGTAAATATTTATATAATATAATGAATGACGGACCTGCTGGACACTGTCAGCAGAATGCGTTTATAGAATTAAAAAAAAAAACACCACAGGAGTGTTTAACTTTTTCAGGCAGACAATATACTGGTGGTCACTGGTCAGTCACACTGGCAGCAAAAGTGTGCACTGTACTCCTGCTATAACTGCACCCCAGTCTCCCCCACAATTCAGCTGTGTGAGCAGTGAGCACTCAGCACAGTCAGATATACATAGATATATCATGCAGCACACTGAGGCTGAGCACAGATATGGTATGGAGCGTTTTTTTCAGGCAGAGAACGGATTAAAAAAAACTAGCAAAACTCTGCACTGACTGTACTCCTCCTAACAGCTCTCCCCAATCCTCCCCACAATAAGCTAAGCAGCAATCAGATCAACTAACTACTAACAGTAACTATAAACGGAGAGGACGCCAGCCACGTCCTCTCCCTATCAATCTCAATGCACGTGTGAAAATGGCGGCGACGCGCGGCTCCTTATATAGAATCCGAGTCTCGCGATAGAATCCGAGCCTCGCGAGAATCCGACAGCGGGATGATGACGTTCGGGCGCGCTCGGGTTAACCGAGCAAGGCGGGAAGATCCGAGTCTGCCTCGGACCCGTGTAAAAAGGCTGAAGTTCGGGGGGGTTCGGATTCCGAGGAACCGAACCCGCTCATCACTAGTACAGTATATGGATTATTAGAATGTTTTGCTTGTATTTCCTAGGATAAACATGTCCACATTAGGCACACACCTTTTCCCATTTTGTCACGCTATTTGAAGAGCCCGGACTGCTTGCTTGTGATTGTTCCTGTACACAAGTTGCCAAGCTGCTCCTGACTAAGGGCCAAATTCATAGCTGATCATAGATGTGCAAAAAATCTCTGACATGAGGGGGGACGTCCGGCACAGGGCAAGTCCACTCCGCATGCCTGGCCCTCCCCCACCTCCCCCCGCAGAGGTGCAAAAGCATTGCACAGCAGTGATGCTTTCGCACCTTGCAAGTAGCTCCCTGCCTACACAGCCTAGTTGCCGAGGCAGGTGGCTACCCACCATGTTTTTGGTCGCAGCAGCTGTGTGTGAAGTCACGCAGCCGCCATTATCCACCCCACAAAGGGTCTGGACACACCCGCGTTGTGCGGACCGCGCCCCCCAATGCTGCCGACATGCCCCGCCAACGCCTTTGCCTGTCAATCAGAGGCGATCAAACCAGTGATATGCCTTCACATCACATGTTTTGCGCATGTGCAGTGCAGCTGCTGTGCGTCCGCACACAGAACAGGGCTTCAGACGGCAAACACTGCCACTTTATATATGAAGCTTAATATGTAAATGTCATGTAGATAAAAATTTTAAAATACTTACCTCCTATTTTTGTTGAGTAAATACATTTTTACTATTAGTTTATACATAATTTCTATTGGAAACCATGTTATTTGCAGGGACCAGGGTTGGTAGAACATGCACACATCCTGATCATTTGCTCATGAATCTTAACTGGTCTTCCCAAAATGAGACTCTCACCACTACAATCCATTCTGAATGCAGCTGCGAGGCTAATCTTCCTCGATAGACGTTCATCGTCTGCAGATCCACTCTATCAGTCCCTCCACTGGTTACCTGTATTCTACCGTATTCAATATAAAATACTTTTACTCACACACAAGGCCATTAACCAAACTTCACCAACGTACATCACTTCGCTTAGCTCAAAATATCTCCCAACCCGACCTCTTCGCTCTTCACAAAATCTGTGTCTCATCCACACTAATTACTCGCTCCCACTCACGATTGCAGGACTTTCATCTGGCTGCACCCACTCTGTGGAATGCCCTACCACATACAATAAGACTCTCCTCTAGTCTCCAAACCTTCAAGCGTTCCCTGAAAACTCACCTCTTCAGGCAAGCGTATCAAATTCCAGAACCGCCCACATAACTTTCATAAACCTTCCTATCAAATTGCAGCCACTCTGCACAGTCCACAGATATCCTCACATGTCTTCTCATCCTTCCTCTCGACCCCGGTCCGTCATTGCTGTATGACCATATCATACAGCCCACCAAGAACCTTTGCAATCTGGTGGACAACTATGCAATAGATAGCACCTATCCTTGTGTATCCATACCTATTTCCCTATAGATTGTAAGCTTGCGAGCAGGGCCTTCCTACCTCTATGACTGTTTGTTATTACTAGAGATGAGCAGGTTCAGTTCATCGAGATATGAACCTCCCCGAACTTCACCTATTTTACACGGTTCCGAGGCAGCCTCGGATCTTCCCGCTTTGCTCGGTTAACCCGAGCGCGCCCGAACGTCATCATCCTGCTGTCATATTCTCGCGAGATTCGTATTCTATACAAGGAGCCGCGCGTTGCCGCCATTTTCACTCGTGCTTTGGAGATGATAGCGAGAGGACGTGGCTGCGTTCTCTCAGTTTCTGCTCAGTGTGCTGCAAATATCTGTGCTCCGTGTGCTGGAAATATCTACGTTCTCTGCCTGAAAAACGCTCCATATCTGTGCTGCATTGTAGTATATAGTAGAAGGACAGTGCAGAATTTTGCTGACCACCAGTATATATATAGCAGTAAGGTACAGTAGTCCATTGCTCTTCCTCTGTGTCGTCAAGTATACTATCCATCCATACCTGTGCTGCATTTTAGTTGTGCACAGTGTATAGTAGGAGGACAGTGCAGAATTTTGCTGACCACCAGTATATATATAGCAGTACGGTACAGTAGTCCATTGCTCTACCTCTGTGTCGTCAAGTATACTATCCATCCATACCTGTGCTGCATTTTAGTTGTGCGCAGTATATAGTAAGAGGACAGTGCGGAATTTTGCTGACCGCCAGTATATATATAGCAATACGGTACAGTAGTCCATTGCTCTACCTCTGTGTCGTCAAGTATACTATCCATATCTGTGCTGCATTGTAGTTGTGCGCAGTATATAGTAGGAGGACAGTGCAGAATTTTGCTGACCACCAGTATATATATAGCAGTACGGTACAGTAGTCCATTGCTCTACCTCTGTGTCATCAAGTATACTATCCATATCTGTGCTGCATTGTAGTTGTGCGCAGTATATAGTAGGAGGACAGTGCAGAATTTTGCTGACCACCAGTATATATATAGCAGTACGGTACAGTAGTCCATTGCTCTACCTCTGTGTCGTTAAGTATACTATCCATCCATACCTGTGCTGCATTTTAGTTGTGCGCAGTATATAGTAGGAGGACAGTGCAGAATTTTGCTGACCACCAGTATATATATAGCAGTACGGTACAGTAGTCCGTTGCTCTACCTCTGTGTCGTCAAGTATACTATCCATCCATACCTGTGCTACATTGTAGTTGTGTGTAGTATATAGTAGGAGGACAGTGCAGAATTTTGCTGACCACCAGTATGTATATATATAGCAGTACGGTACAGTAGTCCATTGCTCTACCTCTGTGTCGTCAAGTATACTATCCATCCATACCTGTGCTGCATTTTAGTTGTGCGCAGTATATAGTAGGAGGACAGTGCAGAATTTTGCTGACCACCAGTATATATATATATATATAGCAGTATGGTACAGTAGTCCATTGCTATTGATATATTACTGGCATATAATTCCACACATTAAAAAATGGAGAACAAAAATGTGGAGGGTAAAATAGGGAAAGATCAAGATCCACTTCCACCTCGTGCTGAAGCTGCTGCCACTAGTCATGGCCGAGACGATGAAATGCCATCAACGTCGTCTGCCAAGGCCGATGCCCAACGTCATAGTAGAGAGCATGTAAAATCCAAAAAACTAAAGTTCAGTAAAGTTACCCAAAAATCAAAATTAAAAGCGTCTGATGAGAAGCGTAAACTTGCCAATATGCCATTTACGACACAGAGTGGCAAGGAACGGCTGAGGCCCTGGCCTATGTTCATGGCTAGTGGTTCAGATTCACATGAGGATGGAAGCACTCCTACTCTCGCTAGAAAAATGAAAAGACTTATGCTGGCAAAAGCACAGCAAAGAACTGTGCGTACTTCTAAATCACAAATCCCCAAGGAGAGTCCAATTGTGTCGGTTGCAATGCCTGACCTTCCCAACACTGGACAGGAAGAGGTGGCGCCTTCCACCATTTGCACGCCCCCTGCAAGTGCTGGAAGGAGCACCCGCAGTCCAGTTCCTGATAATCAAATTGAAGATGTCACTGTTGAAGTACACCAGGATGAGGATATGGGTGTTGCTGGCGCTGGGGAGCAAATTGACAAGGAGGATTCTGATGGTGAGGTGGTTTGTTTAAGTCAAGCACCCAGGGAGACACCTGTTGTCCGTGGGAGGAATATGGCCATTGACATGCCTGGTCAAATTACAAAAAAAAATCACCTCTTCGGTGTGGAATTATTTTAACAGAAATGCGGACAACAGGTGTCAAGCTGTGTGTTGCCTTTGTCAAGCTGTAATAAGTAGGGGTAAGGACGTTAGCCACCTAGGAACATCCTCCCTTATACATCACTGGGAGCACATTCATCAGAAGTCATTAACAAGTTCAAAAACTTTGGGTGACATCGGAAGCAGTCCACTGACAACTAAATCCCTTCCTCTTGTAACCAAGCTCCTGCAAACCACACCACCAACTCCCTCAGTGTCAATTTCCTCCTTAGACAGGAAAGTCAATAGTCCTGCAGGCCATGTCACTGGCAAGACTGACGAGTCCTCTCCTGCCTGGGATTCCTCCGATGCATCCTTGAGTGTAACGCCTACTGCTGCTGGCGCTGCTGCTGTTGTTGCTGCTGGGAGTCGATCGTCATCCAAGAAGGGAAGTCGGAAGACCACTTGTACTACTTCCAGTAAGCAATTGACTGTCCAATAGTCCTTTGCGAGGAAGATGAAATATCACAGCAGTCATCCTGCTGCAAAGCAGATAACTCAGGCCTTGGCAGCTGTGGTGGTGTTAAACATGTGTCCGGTATCCACCGTTAATTCACAGGGAATTAGACAATTTATTGAATTAGAGTGTCCCCGGTACCAAATACCATCTAGGTTCCACTTCTCTAGGCAGGCGATACCGAGAATGAACACAGACCTCAGAAAAAGAGTCACCAGTGTCCTAAAAAATGCAGTTGTACCCAATGTCCACTTAACCTCGGACATGTGGACAAGTGGAGCAGGGCAGACTCAGGACTATATGACTGTGACAGCCCACTGGGTAGCTGTATTGCCTCCCGCAGCAAGAATAGCAGCGGCAGCACCAGTAGCAGCATCTCGCAAACGCCAACTCGTTCCTAGGCAGGCTACGCTTTGTATCACCGCTTTCCATAAGAGGCACACAGCTGACAACCTCTTACGGAAACATCATCGCAGAATGGCTTACCCCAATTGGACTCTCCTGGGGATTTGTGACATCGGACAACGCCACCAATATTGTGCGTGCATTACATGTGGGCAAATTCCAGCACGTCCCATGTTTTGCACATACATTGAATTTGGTGGTGCAGAATTTCTGAAAAAATGACAGGAGCGTGTAAGAGATGCTGTCGGTGGCCCGAAGAATTGCGGGCCACTTTCGGCATTCAGCCACCGCGTGCCGAAGACTGGAGCACCAGCAAACACTCCAGAACCTGCCCCGCCATCATCTGATGCAAGAGGTGGTAACTAGGTGGAATTCAACCCTCTATATGCTTCAGAGGATGGAGGAGCAGCAAAAGGCCATTCAAGCCTATACATCTGCCTATGATATAGGCAAAGGAGGGGGACTGTACCTGACTCAAGCGCAGTGGAGAATGATTTCAACGTTGTGCAAGGTTCTGCAACCCTTTGAACTTGCCACACGTGAAGTCAGTTTAGACACTGCCAGCCTGAGTCAGGTCATTCCCCTCATCAGGCTTTTGCAGAAGAAGCTGGAGAGATTGAAGGAGGAGCTAAAACGGAGCGATTCCGCTAGGCATGTGGGAATTGTAGATGGAGCCCTTAATTCGCTTAACCAGGATTCACGGGAGGTCAATCATGTTGAAATCAGAGCACTAAATTTTGGCCACCGTGCTCGATAATAGGTTTAAAGCCTACGTTTTATCTCTCTTTCCGGCAGACACAAGTCTGCAGAGGTGCAAAGACCTGCTGATGAGACACTTGTCAAGTCAAGCGGAACGTAACCCGTCAACAGCTCCTCCTTCACATTCTCCCGCAACTGGGGCTGCGAGGAAAAGGCTAAGAATTCCAAGCCCACCCGCTGGCGGTGATGCAGGCCAGTCTGTAGCAAGTGCTGACATCTGGTCCGGACTGAAGGACCTGCCAACGATTATTGACATGTCGTCTACTGTCACTGCATATGATTCTGTCACCATTGAAAGAATGGTGGAGGATTATATGAGTGACTGCATCCAAGTAGGCACGTCAGACAGTCCGTATGTATACTGGCAGGAAAAAGAGGCAATTTGGAGGCCCTTGCACAAACTGGCTTTATTTTACCTAAGTTGACCCCCCTCCAGTGTGTACTCCGAAAGAGTGTTTAGTGCAGCCGCTCACCTTGTCAGCAATCGGCGTACGAGGTTAATTCCAGAAAATGTGGAGAAGATGATGTTCATCAAAATGAATTATAATCAATTCCTCCGTGGAGACACTCACCAGCAATTGCCTCCAGAAAGTACACAGGGACCTGAGATGGTGGATTCCAGTGGGGACGAATTAATAATCTGTGAGGAGGGGGATGTACACAGTGAAAGGGGTGAGGAATCGGACGATGAGGAGGAGGTGGACATCTTGGCTCTGTAGAGCCAGTATGTGCAAGGAGAGATTGATTGCTTCTTTTTTGGTGGGGGCCCAAACCAACCAGTTATTTCAGTCACAGTTGTGTGGCAGACCCTGTCGCTGAAATGATGGGTTTGCTAAAGTGTGCATGTCCTGTTTATACAACATAAGGGTGGGTGGGAGGGCCCAAGGACAATTAGGTCTTGCACCTCTTTTTTCTTAAATTTTTCTTTGCATCATGTGCTGTTTGGGGACTATTTTTTGAAGTGCCATCCTGTCTGACACTGCAGTGCCACTCCTAGATGGGCCAGGTGTTTGTGTCGGCCACCTGGGTCGCTTAGCATAGCCATCCAGCGACCTTGGTGCACCTCGTTTTTTCTTTGCATCATGTGCTGGTTGGGTACTATTTTTTGAAGTACCATCCTGTCTGACACTGCAGTGCCACTCCTAGATGGGCCAGGTGTTTGTGTCGGCCACTTGGGTCGCTTACCTTAGCCATCCAGCAACCTTGGTGCACCTCTTTTTTTCTTTGCATCATGTGCTGTTTGGGGACTATTTTTTGAAGTGCCATCCTGTCTGACACTGCAGTGCCACTCCTAGATGGGCCAGGTGTTTGTGTCGGCCACCTGGGTCGCTTAGCTTAGCCATCCAGCGACCTTGGTGCACCTCTTTTTTTCTTTGCATCATGTGCTGTTTGGGGACTATTTTTTGAAGTGCCATCCTGTCTGACACTGCAGTGCCACTCCTAGATGGGCCAGGTGTTTGTGTCGGCCACTTGGGTCGCTTAGCATAGCCATCCAGCGACCTTGGTGCACCTCTTTTTTTCTTTGCATCATGTGCTGTTTGGGGACTATTTTTTGAAGTGCCATCCTGTCTGACACTGCAGTGCCACTCCTAGATGGGCCAGGTGTTTGTGTCGGCCACTTGGGTCGCTTAGCTTAGCCATCCAGCGACCTTGGTGCACCTCTTTTTTTCTTTGTACCATGTGCTGTTTGGGTACTATTTTTTGAAGTACCATCCTGTCTCACACTGCAGTGCCACTCTTAGATGGGCCAGGTGTTTGTGTCGGCCACTTGGGTCGCTTACATTAGCCATCCAGCAACCTTGGTGCACCTCTTTTTTTCTTTGCATCATGTGCTTTTTGGGGACTATTTTTTGAAGTGCCGTCCTGTCTGACACTGCAGTGCCACTCCTAGATGGGCCAGGTGTTTGTGTCGGCCACTTGGGTCGCTTAGCTTAGCCATCCAGCGACCTTGGTGCACCCCTTTTTTTCTTTGCATCATGTGCTGTTTGGGGACTATTTTTTGAAGTGCCATCCTGTCTGACACTGCAGTGCCACTCCTAGATGGGCCAGGTGTTTGTGTCGGCCACTTGGGTCGCTTAGCTTAGCCATCCAGCGACCTTGGTGCACCTCTTTTTTTCTTTGCATCATGTGCTGGTTGGGTACTATTTTTTGAAGTACCATCCTGTCTCACACTGCAGTGCCACTCCTAGATGGGCCAGGTGTTTGTGTCGGCCACTTGGGTCGCTTACATTAGCCATCCAGCAACCTTGGTGCACCTCTTTTTTTCTTTGCATCATGTGCTTTTTGGGGACTATTTTTTGAAGTGCCATCCTGTCTGACACTGCAGTGCCACTCCTAGATGGGCCAGGTGTTTGTGTCGGCCACTTGGGTCGCTTAGCTTAGCCATCCAGCGACCTTGGTGCACCTCTTTTTTTCTTTGCATCATGTGCTCTTTGGGGACTATTTTTTGAAGTGCCATCATGTCTGACACTGCAGTGCCACTCCTACATGGGCCAGGTGTTTGTGTCGGCCACCTGGGTCACTTAGCTTAGCCATCCAGCGACCTTGGTGCACCTCTTTTTTTCTTTGCATCATGTGCGGTTTGGGGACTATTTTTTGAAGTGCCATCCTGTCTGACACTGCAGTGCCACTCATAGATGGGCCAGGTGTTTGTGTCAGCCACTTGGGTCGCTTAGCATAGCCATCCAGCGACCTTGGTGCACCTCTTTTTTTCTTTGCATCATGTGCTGTTTGGGGACTATTTTTTGAAGTGCCATCCTGTCTGACACTGCAGTGCCACTCCTAGATGGGCCAAGTGTTTGTGTCGGCCACTTGGGTCGCTTAGCTAAGCCATCCAGCGACCTTGGTGCACCTCTTTTTTTCTTTGCATCATGTGCTGTTTGGGGACTATTTTTTGAAGTGCCATCCTGTCTGACACTGCAGTGCCACTCCTAGATGGGCCAGGTGTTTGTGTCGGCCACTTGGGTCGCTTAGCTTAGCCATCCAGCGACCTTGGTGCACCTCTTTTTTTCTTTGCATCATGTGCTGTTTGGGGACTATTTTTTGAAGTGCCATCCTGTCTGACACTGCAGTGCCACTCCTAGATGGGCCAGGTGTTTGTGTCAGCCACTTGGGTCGCTTAGCTTAGCCATCCAGCGACCTTGGTGCACCTCTTTTTTTCTTTGCATCATGTGCTGTTTGGGGACTATTTTTTGAAGTGCCATCCTGTCTGACACTGCAGTGCCACTCCTAGATGGGCCAAGTGTTTGTGTCGGCCACTTGGGTCGCTTAGCTTAGCCATCCAGCGACCTTGGTGCACCTCTTTTTTTCTTTGCATCATGTGCTGTTTGGGGACTATTTTTTGAAGTGCCATCCTGTCTGACACTGCAGTGCCACTCCTAGATGGGCCAGGTGTTTGTGTCGGCCACTTGGGTCGCTTACCTTAGCCATCCAGCGACCTTGGTGCACCTCTTTTTTTCTTTGCATCATGTGCTGTTTGGGGACTATTTTTTGAAGTGCCATCCTGTCTGACACTGCAGTGCCACTCCTAGATGGGCCAGGTGTTTGTGTCGGCCACCTGGGTCGCTTAGCATAGCCATCCAGCGACCTTGGTGCACCTCTTTTTTTCTTTGCATCATGTGCTGTTTGGGGACTATTTTTTGAAGTGCCATCCTGTCTGACACTGCAGTGCCACTCCTAGATGGGCCAGGTGTTTGTGTCGGCCACTTGGGTCGCTTAGCTTAGCCATCCAGCGACCTTGGTGCACCTCTTTTTTTCTTTGCATCATGTGCTGTTTAGGGACTATTTTTTGAAGTGCCATTCTGTCTGACACTGCAGTGCCACTCCTAGATGGGCCAGGTGTTTGTGTCGGCCACTTGGGTCGTTTAGCTTAGCCATCCAGCGACCTTGGTGCACCTCTTTTTTTCTTTGCATCATGTGCTGTTTGGGGACTATTTTTTGAAGTGCCATCCTGTCTGACACTGCAGTGCCACTCCTAGATGGGCCAGGTGTTTGTGTCGGCCACTTGGGTCGCTTAGCTTAGCCATCCAGCGACCTTGGTGCACCTCTTTTTTTCTTTGCATCATGTGCTGTTTGGGGACTTTTTTGAAGTGCTATCCTGTCTGACACTGCAGTGCCACTCCTACATGGGCCAGGTGTTTGTGTCAGCCACTTGGGTCACTTAGCTTAGCCATCCAGCGACCTTGGTGTACCTCTTTTTTTTTCTTTGCATCATGTGCTGTTTGGGGACTATTTTTTTAAGTGCCATCCTGTCTGACACTGCAGTGCCACTCCTAGATGGGCCAGATGTTTGTGTCGGCCACTTGGGTCGCTTAGCTTAGTCATCCAGCAACCTCGGTGCAAATTTTAGGACTAAAAATAGTATTGTGAGGTGTGAGGTGTTCAGAATAGACTGGAAATGAGTGGAAATTATGGTTATTGAGGTTTATAATACTATGGGATAAAAATGACCTCCAAATTCTATGATTTAAGCCGTTTTTTAGAATTTTTTTAAAAAAACACCCGAATCCAAAACACACCTGAATCCGCCAAAAAAATTTCAGGGAGGTTTTGCCAAAACGCGTCCGAATCCAAAACACGGCCGCGGAACCGAATCCATAACCAAAACACAAAACCCGAAAAATTTCCGGTGCACATCACTAGTTATTACCCAGTTTTGTTATATAATTGTTTTGTTATATCATTGTTATTTCCATTTGTAAAACGCAACGGAATTTGCTGCGCTATATAAGAAACTGTTAATAAATAATAAACAAATAAATGAATACACCATGAAATCTGTAAGGATATAGCTGGATTTTGTCTTATTGCTATGAAACACCCCTGCATATGAATGAGACCCCTAGAGACTCCAACTGAGATCTTCTGCCAATAACCACAGCCCTTTGTTCCCATAGAGTTTTATACACTCACGGGTACTTAGGCTGTTGCCTGGACTTAAGCTAAGACAGTAGGGGTTCATTCAATACAAGGGTGATTTCAAGGTATTGACTGAAGTAAATGAAAAAATACACTGGAAGAGTAGAGGTAGTTTGCAGAACCAGAACCAGCAATAGCAGGGTTAATTGAAGGTCAGAACATCATGATTGCTCACAGGTTAAAAGCAGACAATTATCCACACCTGCTAGACTTGTAATAATGGCAATAACTCAGAATCCACACAGAATGTAACTTGAATAGCTTTCAGCAATAATAGCAGTAGTATACAAGTCCTGCACAGTATACAGTTGAATAGTAGAGGTACTTATAGGGGATCAGTACGATATCCCACTGGATGGGATCCCGGCGGTCAAAATACCGACACCGGAATCCCGACCAGCAGAATCCCGACAGGGGTGGCGAGCGGAATGCAGCCCCTTGTGGGCTCGCTGCGCTCGCCACGCTGCAGGCACGGTGCCTCGCTACACTCGGCACACTTTTTTTCTCCCTCTATGGGTGTCGTGGACACTCACGGAGGGAGAATATGACAGGATTGTGCCGGTTGGGATTCCGGTGTCGGTATTTCAACCACCGGGATTCCGTCCGGCGGGATCTTGACTGTATCCCACTTATAGTTCAAGATGCTACTTAACAGAATGTAATCACTGAATAAGCATGGACACATATGGCTTTGCAGATGATAATCAGCATAGATGGAATTCACTGTGTAGAAATAGTAGTACTTGCAGTTAGTAGATACAAGAATAAATCTTCACTAGAACTTAGCAACCAGAAACAAAAACTGCAGGAATATGCAGAGCAGGAGACCAGAACAACTATACACATGGAACGAACCAGGCAACAGCACTGAGGTATAAACTATCACCGTTGTCAGTTGTGCCGCACTGTCTGGGTAATAACAAAGGTAAGAACCAAGGTAAGACAGTTGTGGAGAGGACAAGACTCTCTAATGGGCTGTGCAAAGACATGTACAGCTAAGCTCTTTCTGTCAAGTGAATCTAGACCCAGAGAGCTTTGCAGCCACCAAGTGTCTAGGTCGCTCATCAACCAGTGGGACCATCAGCCCATGTGACAGAGTAACATGGCGTCCCGGCTGCCTAGCAACAGTTGGAACCCGCTGAAGTGGTGACCTGCGCTGGCAACTTGTAACACCTATCTACCTGTTCTCTAACGGTATTAATGCTTTGCCATGGAAATGACTTTGAAACTTAAGCTGGCCATAAGCTGCATGATAATCAGCTGACCAAACTTCTGGTTTGAATGATTATCATTTGTATAAAGCTGAAAAGAGATCAAAAATGGCTGTAAAATGGTCTAAATTATTTGGTTATCAAATTTGTTCATGTCATCCAACCATAGTTCAGAATACCGTAGTGCAGAATATTGCCATTTTAAGAGGGAAAATTAGCAATTAGATACACTGTAATAAAGAAACGTATCTAGTCAAAGAGTCTCTGCTATCTATCCATCTGTCTATCATTCAGGCTCAGTTACATCCAAATCTGCAACAAGCAGGCTAGAGTAGGACCAGTTACAGACAGATACATGGGGGAGATGTAATTAGATGCAGGATTTGTCGCACTGGGAAAACTACGGGTTTCATGAACAGACTTTTTAAATTATTAGCCTTTTTCTGCGCAGTAAAACCTCTGGTAACTAGCGTGGAAAGGAACCCAATGACTTTTTATATACTGTAATGTGGAATCTAATGAGTTAAATGCAGAGGGGTGCATATAATGCAGCTATTTCCTTGCAGCTCCTAAGGCTGTGAAGAAAGATACTGCCTCTGTGGATTAGCGCACAGGGTTGCTAATAATTGAATCAGGCAACACCAACAATTAGGCACGGGGTAAATCCTGCAACTATTTGAATCTCTCTCATGGTCTATCCCAAGGGGAACTGGTTTAATTCAGAGACTCAGGTTGGAGATTTGTAGAGGATCTGTGGAACTTTGTGGCAATAGACTTGAGGATGACTCAAAACAGCTAATGAAGCTATGGAGATTACAGGGGGAAATGTATTTTGATCCGAACTTGGACAATGTAATCTGATGGAGGAATATGCAAATTTGCACGTTTCCTACTATCCTGAAACTTGCACAGACCAAACGCTCACCATGATGTTTACCTATGGAAACATACAACTCGGCCAATGTAATAAAGTGTGAGTTTTAAACTCACACCCAAAATCTTACCAAAAACTTGCCTATAAATATACCAGCTTTTTATAGGCGAGTTCGACAGAAGCATGCACAGACCAGTGATATCTGTGCATGCTTCTGTCTGTAAAAGTTATGAAATAGTTAACAAAATTAAGAAAAAATATGTGGGGTTCTCCCAAAAGCCTAGCCAGCCGTGGGCTATTTGAGCCGTCCTGGTTTTTAAAATTCAGGGGAAAAAATGCATGAGGTGCCCCTGAATTTAAGGAACCAGCACCAGCTCTTGGACCAGTCCTTGTTCTAAAAATATAGGGGAAAACATTATAGGGCTCTCCCATATTTTCAGAACCAGCATCGGGCTACACTAGCAGGGAGGTGATGCCACAGCCAAGGGACGCACTTGACAGGGTCCCGTGGCTGAAGCAATACCACACCTAACTAGAATCAGCAGAGGCTGTTGTTCCCTGGAGGAGTGTGGACCCCTCAATAAAGGGGTCCCCCCTCCAAGGCAGCCAAGGCCAGGGCAAGTACCGCATGAAGAATCCACTGATACTTATAGTCCTAATGTAAAAGAAATATTAAAAAAGACAGTACACACACATTGTGACAGTAGGACTTTGATAAACACCCTTGCACACACACACACACATACCTACACTACCTGTAGCCATTCATATCCTCTTGTCCATGTAGACTCAGTGGCGTGCGGTGAGGTCAGTGGCTGGTGAGGCACTGCAGCCATAATGTCCGCTGAATCCTGACGATGACCCCTACCGCCGCCAAGCCAATGCCCGCTACTGCCCCTGAGCCGATGCCTGCTGCCACAGCCAATGGCTTACAAACTCACCCACCATCAACTGACCCAGTCCTCTGCCACTAATTTGCATCACTGCATTCTCAATCACTGCCGACAATAGCCAAACACTTCGGGAAACCATGGAATTCGTAATAAAATTGAGCTTTTTGCTTGTGTGTTGTGATAGTCATGCACGGATCAGTGAGATCCGTGCATGCTTATCTGTGAAAAAGGGTGTGAATGGGTTAAAATGTAAAAAGAAATGCGTGGGATCCCCCTCCTAAGTATAACCAGCCTCGGGCTCTTTGAGCTGGTCCTGGTTGTTTAAATACTGGGGAAACAATTGGACAGGGGTTCCCCATATTTAGACAACCAGCTCCGGGCTCTTAGTCCGGTCCTGGTTCCAAAAATACGGGGGACAAAAGACGTAGGGGTCCCCCGTATTTTTAAAACCAGCACCGGGCTCCACTAGCCAGAGAGATAATGCCACAGCCGGGGGACACTTTTATATTGGTCCCTGCGGCCGTGGCATTACCCCCCCAACTAGTCACCCCTGGCCGGGGTTCCCTGGAGGAATGGGGACCACTTAAATCAAGGGGTCCCCCGCCTCCAGGCACGCAAGGGCCAGGAATGAAGCCCGAGGCTGTCCCCAGCACCCCTGGGCGGTGGGTGCCAGGCTGATAGCCATAAGTGTGTAAATAAAAAAGGATATTGTTTTTTATTGTGGAACTACAAGGCCCAGCAAGCCTCCCCCACTTGCTGGTACTTGGAGAACCACAAGTACCAGCATGCAGGGAAATAACGGGTCCGCTGGTACCTGTAGTTCCACAACAAAAAAATACCCAAATAAAAACACAACACACACACCGTGAAAGTAAACATTTATTAAAACACACTTACGCACTCACACATACTTACCTACATCCCACGCCGAGAATCACGTCGACTTGTCCAGTAGAATCCAATAGGGGGACCTGTAGGGGAGAAAAAAAGTAAATAAAAAAAAAAAAAAAGAGAGGAGAGAGAGAGAATAAACATGTGAGAAAGGGTGGGGTGTACTAACCTCTCCGGCAGCGTTAACTGCCTTTTGCTGCGCTCCCCTGACATCTCCTCGGTAACCTGGCTCCTCCCCGTCCCATCGCTTTTATTCGCTTCTTGTTGTTCACATGCACCACCTCCTCACCGCCGCAACCACTCAGGACTCAGCATTGCGGATACCGCGCTGAGCCTTGGTATGCACTGGCGATGCATGTGCTCATATCACAGCATCCGGAGAGGTAGCTGTGACGTGGAAACAACAGGAGCGAATAGCAGCGCCAGGACGGGGAGGAGCCAGGTTACCGAGATGTCTGGGGAGAGTAGAGAAAGACATTTAACGCTGCGGGGGAGGTTATTACATCCCACCCAAAAAAAGACACAGAGAATGGGAAAGAGATGAGAAAGAGAAGTGGGAGGAAGGAGTACAGACATGAGCTACTTAAGAACAAAGACAATAAAAATACATTTACCATGGAGGGAGGGAAGGAGGGAGAGTGCGTGAGAGAGAGAGAGAGAGAGAGAGAGAGAGAGAGTGAGAGGGAGAGACGAACCTCGGATCAGACGTGCAGCTTCCGGACTCCAGGGTGATTCCAGGTCCTCTCTTGCCGGTGGAAGCAGCAGGTGGCTTCTGTAATCTTCAGGCCGCTGCAGGGGAGACAACTACACGGGGGAGGGAGGCGGAAGGCTCCGACCCTCCACCAGGTGTGGATCAGCAGCATGCGGCCACCACACATTCCGGCGGGGTCACGGAGGTTAACGCACCGGCGCCACCGCGATGACAGGACAGGAGGAGAGGGAGGTGAGTGACGCCGCAGGCCCTGTCCCAGAGGCACTTCTACTAGTGCCGCTGTATGGTCGTTTTTTCAATGGGCTTTTGCAGCCCAGTCCTTGGCCCCGCCCCCCACTTTATGCCCATTAACACTGACAACGGGAGGCACTGCTAGCAGTGCCTCCTATACTAGTTTAATGTCACAAAAGGATTAGAGTATTATGTCGAAGATACATATGACACATAATATGTGTCATATGTATCTTCCTTGCATTATTTTAATCATAAACGACAGGGAGGCACTGCCTCCCCTGACTGCACGTCCCTGTGTAGACTCCATTGTACTGTAACTGTCAAAAAAATCCATACTTACCTCTTTCTAGTGTAGATCAGGTCCTCTTAAGTCCAAGTACGCATCCAGAAAGTTAAAAAATAACAAACAGTTATACCTGAACCAGTATGGACTAAGTAAGTGTATGTGTTAACAAATACACTTACTCTACGTGACTGAGCGGCACCTGAGTGACTTCTGTCATTGAAGTAGCCACCATCCAATTAGCAAGTGCATTCATAGGAGCTGCTCTCTGATTGACAGTGAGCGGCTGTGCTGTCACTCAAACGTCCTCCATATACTTCAGTGGTGCGAAAGCACCATTGAAGTCTATGATGAGAATCACTACATTGTATTCTATTATGGGAAACACAGTTGTTCTGTTTATATAAATATATAAAATGCTAAGACATTGATTCAGTAGTGTCTCTGTACATATTAAAGCTCAAGCATGTGTCTGGATTGTATATTTTCTGGAGAAAAAAACCCTATATTTCTAAAAAGTTAACCCAACTAGCTCCCATGAAGTGGGAACAGTCTATATGGGGACTACCTTATATGTAATTGAGATCATAAATCAGCTGACTAATGTTACTGAATTGTAAGTTACTTTTATATCAATTTATTAAGGTTGTAAAATGTGTGGCATTCTGTTATAGTCAATGCTACTCATATTATCTACAAACTTTATACACACTATATCATATCAGAGATGAAAGATTAATGCACTATTTTCAGATATTAATAATATAGATGTAGAAGATGGGGTTGATGCAGGTATTCCTTTCTGGAGTAATAGGATATACAATAGGGAAGTGTCAGACAACTCGCTAGAAATGTGAAGTGTTTATGGTTGACGTGGATAGGCTGAAAACTGATGGATCTCAATAAGGTAAAGGTCAAATAAAGATTCAGTTTTGTTTACGTAATACTTCCTCTGTTACCCAAACAATGCTTCCAAAAAACTCTATCTGCCAAGGATATCTGTGTTGAGAGCCTGCCAACGGATATATCTGCTTTACATCTATACTGTATGTCAGGGATAAAAGTTTTAAAAAAATCCCAAATACAGTAATTTAAATCTTGAGCATTTTTCCATCACTCTGTTTCAGGCAGGTGACAGAACAGAAACTACACAACTAACTTAGTGGATCAATGTATAACAAATATTTTATAGTGTCATTTGTGTCTCTCTCTTATATATTGGGTTAATACTTGTTTCCTTATTTCGTGGAATTGAACAGATATCATTAGCATTGTTTGCAATTGAATTTACAGTATGATTTTTAATCGAACAGTAGCAGACTAATTTTAGATTTAGCTAAAATTAGCTTTTCTTACCCCATTCTCTTAAAATATAGATGATTGGATAAAAGTGTATGGAAGTATCGAAGTAGAGTCCTCTGCCCTATGTGAAGCCTGATCTGCTCTGTCAACTGATGTACGTACCATCTCCTAAACATGTCTTTTCTATACACTGCCTCCACTGAGTGACAAGATTTATCAAACCTTTTAAAGAGGATTAGCGAAGGTGTTGCCCCCAGCAACTACATTCTAGCTATTATCTATCTAATGCATTCAATAATGATAACTAGAATCTGACTACTTTCTCTGGGAAACATCTTCAGTTTTCCTCTTTAAGGGGGACATGTACTAAGCAGTGATAAAACTGGAGAAGTGAGCCAGTGGAGAAGTTGCCCTTGGCAACCAACTATACTTTTATAGTATGCAAATTATAAATGTTACACCAATGCTGATTGGTTGCAGTGGGCAACTTCTCCACTGGCTCACTCCTCCACTTTTATCTAGAGATGAGCGCCTGAAATTTTTCGGGTTTTGTGTTTTGGTTTTGGGTTCGGTTCCGCGGCCGTGTTTTGGGTTCGAACGCGTTTTGGCAAAACCTCACCGAATTATTTTTGTCGGATTCGGGTGTGTTTTGGATTCGGGTGTTTTTTTCAAAAAACCCTAAAAAACAGCTTAAATCATAGAATTTGGGGGTAATTTTGATCCCAAAGTATTATTAACCTCAAAAAACATAATTTACACTCATTTTCAGCCTATTCTGAACACATCACACCTCACAATATTATTTTTAGTCCTAAAATTTGCACCGAGGTCGCTGTGTGAGTAAGATAAGCGACCCTAGTGGCCGACACAAACACCGGGCCCATCTAGGAGTGGCACTGCAGTGTCACGCAGGATGTCCCTTCCAAAAAACCATCCCCAAACAGCACATGACGCAAAGAAAAAAAGAGGCGCAATGAGGTAGCTGTGTGAGTAAGATTAGCGACCCTAGTGGCCGACACAAACACCGGGCCCATCTAGGAGTGGCACTGCAGTGTCACGCAGGATGGCCCTTCCAAAAAACCCTCCCCAAACAGCACATGACGCAAAGAAAAAAAGAGGCGCAATGAGGTAGCTGTGTGAGTAAGATTAGCGACCCTAGTGGCCGACACAAACACCGGGCCCATCTAGGAGTGGCACTGCAGTGTCACGCAGGATGGCCCTTCCAAAAAACCCTCCCCAAACAGCACATGACGCAAAGAAAAAAAGAGGCGCAATGAGGTAGCTGACTGTGTGAGTAAGATTAGCGACCCTAGTGGCCGACACAAACACCGGGCACATCTAGGAGTGGCACTGCAGTGTCACGCAGGATGTCCCTTCCAAAAAACCCTCCCCAAACAGCACATGACGCAAAGAAAAAAAGAGGCGCAATGAGGTAGCTGTGTGAGTAAGATTAGCGACCCTAGTGGCCGACACAAACACCGGGCCCATCTAGGAGTGGCACTGCAGTGTCACGCAGGATGTCCCTTCCAAAAAACCCTCCCCAATCAGCACATGATGCAAAGAAAAAGAAAAGAAAAAAGAGGTGCAAGATGGAATTATCCTTGGGCCCTCCCACCCACCCTTATGTTGTATAAACAAAACAGGACATGCACACTTTAACCAACCCATCATTTCAGTGACAGGGTCTGCCACACGACTGTGACTGATATGACGGGTTGGTTTGGACCCCCCCCAAAAAAGAAGCAATTAATCTCTCCTTGCACAAACTGGCTCTACAGAGGCAAGATGTCCACCTCATCTTCACCCTCCGATATATCACCGTGTACATCCCCCTCCTCACAGATTATCAATTCGTCCCCACTGGAATCCACCATCTCAGCTCCCTGTGTACTTTGTGGAGGCAATTGCTGCTGGTCAATGTCTCCGCGGAGGAATTGATTATAATTCATTTTAATGAACATCATCTTCTCCACATTTTCTGGATGTAACCTCGTACGCCGATTGCTGACAAGGTGAGCGGCGGCACTAAACACTCTTTCGGAGTACACACTTGTGGGAGGGCAACTTAGGTAGAATAAAGCCAGTTTGTGCAAGGGCCTCCAAATTGCCTCTTTTTCCTGCCAGTATAAGTACGGACTGTGTGACGTGCCTACTTGGATGCGGTCACTCATATAATCCTCCACCATTCTATCAATGTTGAGAGAATCATATGCAGTGACAGTAGACGACATGTCCGTAATCGTTGTCAGGTCCTTCAGTCCGGACCAGATGTCAGCATCTGCAGTCGCTCCAGACTGCCCTGCATCACCGCCAGCGGGTGGGCTCGGAATTCTGAGCCTTTTCCTCGCACCCCCAGTTGCGGGAGAATGTGAAGGAGGAGATGTTGACAGGTCGCGTTCCGCTTGACTTGACAATTTTGTCACCAGCAGGTCTTTCAACCCCAGCAGACTTGTGTCTGCCGGAAAGAGAGATCCAAGGTAGGCTTTAAATCTAGGATCGAGCACGGTGGCCAAAATGTAGTGCTCTGATTTCAACAGATTGACCACCCGTGAATCCTTGTTAAGCGAATTAAGGGCTGCATCCACAAGTCCCACATGCCTAGCGGAATCGCTCCGTGTTAGCTCCTTCTTCAATGCCTCCAGCTTCTTCTGCAAAAGCCTGATGAGGGGAATGACCTGACTCAGGCTGGCAGTGTCTGAACTGACTTCACGTGTGGCAAGTTCAAAGGGCATCAGAACCTTGCACAACGTTGAAATCATTCTCCACTGCACTTGAGACAGGTGCATTCCATCTCCTATATCGTGCTCAATTGTATAGGCTTGAATGGCCTTTTGCTGCTCCTCCAACCTCTGAAGCATATAGAGGGTTGAATTCCACCTCGTTACCACTTCTTGCTTCAGATGATGGCAGGGCAGGTTCAGTAGTTTTTGGTGGTGCTCCAGTCTTCTGTACGTGGTGCCTGTACGCCGAAAGTGTCCCGCAATTTTTCTGGCCACCGACAGCATCTCTTGCACGCCCCTGTCGTTTTTTAAAAAATTCTGCACCACCAAATTCAAGGTATGTGCAAAACATGGGACGTGCTGGAATTTGCCCATATTTAATGCACACACAATATTGCTGGCGTTGTCCGATGCCACAAATCCACAGGAGAGTCCAATTGGGGTAAGCCATTCCGCGATGATCTTCCTCAGTTGCCGTAAGAGGTTTTCAGCTGTGTGCGTATTCTGGAAAGCGGTGATACAAAGCGTAGCCTGCCTAGGAAAGAGTTGGCGTTTGCGAGATGCTGCTACTGGTGCCGCCGCTGCTGTTCTTGCGGCGGGAGTCCATACATCTACCCAGTGGGCTGTCACAGTCATATAGTCCTGACCCTGCCCTGCTCCACTTGTCCACATGTCCGTGGTTAAGTGGACATTGGGTACCACTGCATTTTTTAGGACACTGGTGAGTCTTTTTCTGACGTCCGTGTACATTCTCGGTATCGCCTGCCTAGAGAAGTGGAACCTAGATGGTATTTGGTAACGGGGGCACACTGCCTCAATAAATTGTCTAGTTCCCTGTGAACTAACGGCGGATACCGGACGCACGTCTAACACCAACATAGTTGTCAAGGACTCAGTTATCCGCTTTGCAGTAGGATGACTGCTGTGATATTTCATCTTCCTCGCAAAGGACTGTTGAACAGTCAATTGCTTACTGGAAGTAGTACAAGTGGGCTTACGACTTCCCCTCTGGGATGACCATCGACTCCCAGCGGCAACAACAGCAGCGCCAGCAGCAGTAGGCGTTACACGCAAGGATGCATCGGAGGAATCCCAGGCAGGAAAGGACTCGTCAGACTTGCCAGTGACATGGCCTGCAGGACTATTGGCATTCCTGGGGAAGGAGGAAATTGACACTGAGGGAGTTGGTGGGGTGGTTTGCGTGAGCTTGGTTACAAGAGGAAGGGATTTACTGGTCAGTGGACTGCTTCCGCTGTCACCCAAAGTTTTTGAACTTGTCACTGACTTATTATGAATGCGCTGCAGGTGACGTATAAGGGAGGATGTTCCGAGGTGGTTAACGTCCTTACCCCTACTTATTACAGCTTGACAAAGGGAACACACGGCTTGACACCTGTTGTCCGCATTTCTGGTGAAATACCTCCACACCGAAGAGCTGATTTTTTTGGTATTTTCACCTGGCATGTCAACGGCCATATTCCTCCCACGGACAACAGGTGTCTCCCCGGGTGCCTGACTTAAACAAACCACCTCACCATCAGAATCCTCCTGGTCAATTTCCTCCCCAGCGCCAGCAACACCCATATCCTCCTCATCCTGGTGTACTTCAACACTGACATCTTCAATCTGACTATCAGGAACTGGACTGCGGGTGCTCCTTCCAGCACTTGCAGGGGGCATGCAAATAGTGGAAGGCGCATGCTCTTCACGTCCAGTGTTGGGAAGGTCAGGCATCGCAAACGACACAATTGGACTCTCCTTGTGGATTTGGGATTTCAAAGAACGCACAGTTCTTTGCGGTGCTTTTGCCAGCTTGAGTCTTTTCAGTTTTCTAGCGAGAGGCTGAGTGCTTCCATCCTCATGTGAAGCTGAACCACTAGCCATGAACATAGGCCAGGGCCTCAGCCGTTCCTTGCCACTCCGTGTGGTAAATGGCATATTGGCAAGTTTACGCTTCTCCTCCGACAATTTTATTTTAGGTTTTGGAGTCCTTTTTTTTCTGATATTTGGTGTTTTGGATTTGACATGCTCTGTACTATGACATTGGGCATCGGCCTTGGCAGACGACGTTGCTGGCATTTCATCGTCTCGGCCATGACTAGTGGCAGCAGCTTCAGCACGAGGTGGAAGTGGATCTTGATCTTTCCCTAATTTTGGAACCTCAACTTTTTTGTTCTCCATATTTTATAGGCAGAACTAAAAGGCACCTCAGGTAAACAATGGAGATGGATGGATTGGATAGTTTACTAGTATACAATTATGGACGGACTGCCACGGTTAGGTGGTATAAAAAAACCACGGTTAGGTGGTATATATTATAATAATAATACAATTATGGATGGACGGACTGCCTGCCGACTGCCGACACAGAGGTAGCCACAGCCGTGAACTACCGCACTGTACACTGGTTGATAAAGAGATAGTAGTATACTCGTAACAACTAGTATGACACTATGACGACGGTATAAAGAATGGAAAAAAAACCACGGTTAGGTGGTATATATTATAATAATAATACAATTATGGATGGACGGACTGCCTGCCGACTGCCGACACAGAGGTAGCCACAGCCGTGAACTACCGCACTGTACACTGGTTGATAAAGAGATAGTAGTATACTCGTAACAACTAGTATGACACTATGACGACGGTATAAAGAATGGAAAAAAAAACACGGTTAGGTGGTATATATTATAATAATAATACAATTATGGATGGACGGACTGCCTGCCGACTGCCGACACAGAGGTAGCCACAGCCGTGAACTACCGCACTGTACACTGGTTGATAAAGAGATAGTAGTATACTCGTAACAACTAGTATGACACTATGACGACGGTATAAAGAATGAAAAAAAAACCACGGTTAGGTGGTATATATTATAATAATAATACAATTATGGATGGACGGACTGCCTGCCGACTGCCGACACAGAGGTAGCCACAGCCGTGAACTACCGCACTGTACACTGGTTGATAAAGAGATAGTAGTATACTCGTAACAACTAGTATGACACTATGACGACGGTATAAAGAATGGAAAAAAAACCACGGTTAGGTGGTATATATTATAATAATAATACAATTATGGATGGACGGACTGCCTGCCGACTGCCGACACAGAGGTAGCCACAGCCGTGAACTACCGCACTGTACACTGGTTGATAAAGAGATAGTAGTATACTCGTAACAACTAGTATGACACTATGACGACGGTATAAAGAATGGAAAAAAAACCACGGTTAGGTGGTATATATTATAATAATAATACAATTATGGATGGACGGACTGCCTGCCAACTGCCGACACAGAGGTAGCCACAGCCGTGAACTACCGCACTGTACACTGGTTGATAAAGAGATAGTAGTATACTCGTAACAACTAGTATGACACTATGACGACGGTATAAAGAATGGAAAAAAAACCACGGTTAGGTGGTATATATTATAATAATAATACAATTATGGATGGACGGACTGCCTGCCGACTGCCGACACAGAGGTAGCCACAGCCGTGAACTACCGCACTGTACACTGGTTGATAAAGAGATAGTAGTATACTCGTAACAACTAGTATGACACTATGACGACGGTATAAAGAATGGAAAAAAAACCACGGTTAGGTGGTATATATTATAATAATAATACAATTATGGATGGACGGACTGCCTGCCGACTGCCGACACAGAGGTAGCCACAGCCGTGAACTACCGCACTGTACACTGGTTGATAAAGAGATAGTAGTATACTCGTAACAACTAGTATGACACTATGACGACGGTATAAAGAATGGAAAAAAAACCACGGTTAGGTGGTATATATTATAATAATAATACAATTATGGATGGACGGACTGCCTGCCGACTGCCGACACAGAGGTAGCCACAGCCGTGAACTACCGCACTGTACACTGGTTGATAAAGAGATAGTAGTATACTCGTAACAACTAGTATGACACTATGACGACGGTATAAAGAATGGAAAAAAAACCACGGTTAGGTGGTATATATTATAATAATAATACAATTATGGATGGACGGACTGCCTGCCGACTGCCGACACAGAGGTAGCCACAGCCGTGAACTACCGCACTGTACACTGGTTGATAAAGAGATAGTAGTATACTCGTAACAACTAGTATGACACTATGACGACGGTATAAAGAATGGAAAAAAAAACCACGGTTAGGTGGTATATATTATAATAATAATACAATTATGGATGGACGGACTGCCTGCCGACTGCCGACACAGAGGTAGCCACAGCCGTGAACTACCGCACTGTACACTGGTTGATAAAGAGATAGTAGTATACTCGTAACAACTAGTATGACACTATGACGACGGTATAAAGAATGGAAAAAAAACCACGGTTAGGTGGTATATATTATAATAATAATACAATTATGGATGGACGGACTGCCTGCCGACTGCCGACACAGAGGTAGCCACAGCCGTGAACTACCGCACTGTACACTGGTTGATAAAGAGATAGTAGTATACTCGTAACAACTAGTATGACACTATGACGACGGTATAAAGAATGGAAAAAAAACCACGGTTAGGTGGTATATATTATAATAATAATACAATTATGGATGGACGGACTGCCTGCCGACTGCCGACACAGAGGTAGCCACAGCCGTGAACTACCGCACTGTACACTGGTTGATAAAGAGATAGTAGTATACTCGTAACAACTAGTATGACACTATGACGACGGTATAAAGAATGGAAAAAAAAACCACGGTTAGGTGGTATATATTATAATAATAATACAATTATGGATGGACGGACTGCCTGCCGACTGCCGACACAGAGGTAGCCACAGCCGTGAACTACCGCACTGTACACTGGTTGATAAAGAGATAGTAGTATACTCGTAACAACTAGTATGACACTATGACGACGGTATAAAGAATGGAAAAAAAACCACGGTTAGGTGGTATATATTATAATAATAATACAATTATGGATGGACGGACTGCCTGCCGACTGCCGACACAGAGGTAGCCACAGCCGTGAACTACCGCACTGTACACTGGTTGATAAAGAGATAGTAGTATACTCGTAACAACTAGTATGACACTATGACGACGGTATAAAGAATGGAAAAAAAACCACGGTTAGGTGGTATATATTATAATAATAATACAATTATGGATGGACGGACTGCCTGCCGACTGCCGACACAGAGGTAGCCACAGCCGTGAACTACCGCACTGTACACTGGTTGATAAAGAGATAGTAGTATACTCGTAACAACTAGTATGACACTATGACGGTATAAAGAAAGAAAAAAAAATACCACGGTTAGGTGGTATATATTGTAATACAATTATGGATGGACGGACTGCCTGCCGAGTTCCGACTGCCGACACAGAGGTAGCCACAGCCGTGTACTACCGCACTGTACTGTGTCTGCTGCTAATATAGACTGGTTGATAAAGAGATAGTATACAATACATACAACAATGAATATACTACTATACTGGTGGTCAGGCACTGGTCACCACTAGTCACACTGGCAGTGGCACTCCTGCAGCAAAAGTGTGCACTGTTTAATTTTAAATTAATATAATATTATGTACTCCTGGGGGCTCCTGCTATAACAACCTGCAGTGCTCCCCAGTCTCCCCCACAATTATTATAAGCTTTGCCTTTTATACATTGATGTGCAGCACACTGGGCTGAGCTGAGTGCACACAGACTGAGTCACACTGTGTGACTGGCTGCTGCTGTGTATCGTTTTTTTTCAGGCAGAGAACGGATATAGCAGAGAACGGATATATATTAAAATAAATAAAAGTTAACTAACAACAACTGCACTGGTCACTGTGGTAAACTCTGTCTGACTCTGCACAATCTCTCTCTCTCTTCTAATCTAATTTCTAATGGAGAGGACGCCAGCCACGTCCTCTCCCTATCAATCTCAATGCACGTGTGAAAATGGCGGCGACGCGCGGCTCCTTATATAGAATCCGAGTCTCGCGAGAATCCGACAGCGTCATGATGACGTTCGGGCGCGCTCGGGTTAACCGAGCAAGGCGGGAGGATCCGAGTCTGCTCGGACCCGTGAAAAAAAACATGAAGTTCGTGCGGGTTCGGTTTCAGAGAAACCGAACCCGCTCATCTCTACTTTTATCACTGCTTAGTACATGTCCCCCTATGTTTGATAAATCTACTCTACTGTCCCTACTGTGAGGATGGATGGCACATACTATTTACTTTTCTTTCTCTACAGCCACTGTAAAACGTGTGCAGTAGTTATCCCTACATTTCTTCTTCTTCTGATTATGAGCAGGCACTGATACACTGCTTATATAGAGGCACCGTGAAGAAGCATAAGCCAATACCATGGTGCACTTCCTCTTTTAGTGAGTGAATGAGAAACCAAAGGGTAATTCATTAAGTTGCAAGTGTCCAGGCAGTTTTAAAAACTCTGTAAATAACCCATCAGTGGCAATTTTGCCCTCCAAATAATTAGATCTATGATCAGCAGAAACTCAAGTGGACCACAATGTTTGATGATGTGCAATGGTCTGAAGACCCCTGAATCACATATGGTTTAACAGAAGCTTCAAATGGTGTAGAGAAATTGGTAATAATAACGTTAAAATAAAAATCCTTCTTCCACTTCATTAGTGGGACATGCTATTAAGCATTAATCCCAACCCCCACATATATGTAAGAACATCTAAATAAGCTCCATATTTTTGATTGTTAGAATAAGAAACAGCTACTGCACAGTCTCCAACATGGCTTCTCTGGGCATTTGTGCCAAGAGGGGGGGAAGGGGGAGCCCAGCCCCCCCCCCTCCTTACCTGGCAGAAGCAGCAGCGGCTGCAGCTGTTCCGAGCTGCAGTGTTGCCAAGGAGGCTCTTAAAATACACTTTTCAGTATTTATTTTTAAGGGTGCATGGTCATGTCTCCTATCATTAGGCCACACCCCCAAAAAAGTACAAATACCTGGGCCCAGTCAGGCTCTTTACTGCCCTGCCTCTGGGGATGATGCTTCATTCCCTTACCAAAATGGTCACCAGTATTACTACTTCTCATGCACAGTGCCAACTTCTTACTGTGTATGAGTGACATACTGTAGGCAAGATTTACTGCACCTGTTATTATTTACCCCATGATATCGCTGTTCCAGTACCATGCACTGCTACTTGCATCCAGGAGACAGTCACGGCTGGTGAGCTGTCAGAACCCCCGACATCAGACTTCAAAATAAGAAATCAGTTGGCCCTGAGTGTCAAATCAACTCCACAGAAAGTATTGTTGGTATATGAGATGCAACAAGACATTTCAGCTGTGATGTGGAGGGGTTCACAAAGTTTTTCACAAAGTTACTGTAACTGAGTGTGATTTTATCTCAATCACAGGAATTGCCAATCAAACGTTGACAGTCACAAAAGATGGGACAATTAAAGCTCGCTTGAGAACTGTATCAAGAAAAAAAGTCAGAAATCCAAAGTATATTTTGTGTATCAGAGAAAGGAACAAATCATATTGCCATCAGTGTCCTTGAATGGAGAGTCCACAGAGTTCACTTCACCAAAGGAAAGTGCATTGTGAGAAATAGAATTGGGATAAAATGATTGTTTCAGGCACAAGGTGTCAGCAATTGTCTGTCCTTGATACACAGCACTGCTATGCAATCGTTACAAGTGAGCCACAGTGATTTGCACTCTGGCATATAAGATTTGGGGGACTATTTACTAAGACTTGGATGGAAATAAAGTTCCAGCAAATCAGCTCCTAACTAACATTTTTCAAAAGTGGTCTATTTACTAAGCCTTGTATGGAGATAAAATCGATGGAGATAAAGTCCCACCCAATCGGCTCCTAAATGCCATGTCACAAGCTGGGTTTGAAGGTCAGTGTTCAAAAGCTCTGATTGACAATGTTTTGAATATCTCAATAAAGAGGTGGAACAATCATTGCGAAAATATGGAATAGAGTATCAATTGACTATTGCCTGTACTCCTGAGCAAAAAGGTGTTAGTGAACACGCAAACCCTATACTAGTGGAGAAAGCAAGATGTATGCTGCAGGATGCTGAACAAAAGAAACCAACAGCTTACCTAAAAAAAATATTCAGAAATAAATATACACCACTTTCTGCGCAGTTGGGAATTTCCTCGCAGCCTTTTTGTGTCTTGGAAACGAGCACAATGTTTCCTTGAAAATGAGAACGAAACAATAAAAGGTAGACACACTTAAGGCGCTGAGAAAAATTCTTGGAAATCTCACACAAGTTTTAATTAAAAAACATGTTTTAATTACATATATTACAATAAAAACAATTCCACAAATAGTATGTAGAAAATACTTAAGGAACCATTAACTGGGTTCCATACACATGGTTTACATAAAACTGATGATTACACCTTGCTGGAAATGATCTTTATAATGGGATAAGGGCTGAATCTCATCATGACTTGGTGCTGCGGTGGGCTAGCTGTTATAGCAAATCTGGTCCCGGGCTGGAAGGCTCGGCACCACCACAGAGGGCTTTCCAGACTGTCCAGGCAAACTCCTTCCCCTTTATTTCCAGTAGGTTAAAGCACAACTTTCCAAACAACGCGTTTCAGTGATAGACACCTTTTTCAAGAATGGATAGTGTGCTCCTTCCTTTGCTGGTTTTTATACCTAACTGATTAAAACTTAATTGAATCATAATTCCGTTTTCCCGCCTCCTAAATTCCACTGAAAGTTGTATGTCCGTCTCTTTACATCCCCCAGTGTTACTGAACCAAGAGTGCCGTGCTCGGTTCCGCTTTTCCGGAACCGGAAGTGACGCCTTGCGTTCCACAGGCCCCTTCCGGTTGCGTTCCATCGTGGGCTTTACTCGTAACCGTGTTTTCTCCTTTATAAGTCTTTTGATGTTGTTATGGAGGAGTGGATTTGTGATTAGCCCTTTTCTAATATTGTAAACATGTTCGGATGACCTCTTTCTTTAGGGGTCTTGATGTTATCCCTATGTATATGAGTCCACACCTGCACTCCAATAAATAAATTACATTTCTCGAATGACAGGTGATGAACTCATTTATCTGGTATTTTTTCCCCTTTACTTCGAACTCTGTAATTTCCCGTTCTATATTTTTATTTGTGGTGGTTCTGCACATAAGGCACTCCCCACATCTGTGGAATCCCTTAGTGCGGTTCTTTCTCACATTAGTATCTGGAAGACTACTCTGAACTAGACTATTCCGGAGGGACTTAGCCTTCCTATATATGAACCAAGGTTTTTGTGGCAGGTGATTCCCTAGAATGGGGTCGTCTAACAGCAGTTTCCAGTTTTTATAAATATCTGTTCAACTTTTTTTATGATGCACCCCATATTTGTCGGTGAATGCCCATTCATAGTTGTTGGTATCATTCTTCTTTTTCTCCTTTTCTACTAGTAGTTCTGTTCGATCTATACCCTCTATTTTACTCTTTGCTTCTTGTAGGATGGTTTCTGAGTAGCCTTTTTCCTTGAACCTAGTTGTCATTTCTTCAATTTGGATTTGTAAGACCTCTTCCTGTGAGCAGTTTCTTTTCAAGCGTTTGTACTGACCCAATGGGATATTTTGTAGCCAACGGGCATGGTGCTCACTATTTATTGTGATATAGGAATTGGAATCAGTAAATTTTCTATGAGTCTTGGTGAACATTTTTCCGTTCTCAATGTAAATGACCAAATCAAGGAAGGTTAGTTCCTTCTTACTAATGTTTAACGTAAAATGTATATTGAACTCATTAGAGTTGAGTTCATTACAGAATTTTTGAAGGGAATCCTCTTCAACCCTCCATATAAAAAAACATCATCTATGAAACCCCACCAGCATACCAGGCTTGCTCCCAGCTGTCTAGCCTCATCCACATGGAGTTTTTCCCAATATGCAATGAATAAATTGGCATATTTTGAATTAAAATGGTTCTTGGATTAAATTTTATGTGCCAGTCACTTTGAAGCTTTCTTTCATCCTATGTTTTAATCCCTCTCTTCCCCTAATAATTGACCTTAGATGTTTTATATTATATTTTTACTCATAATTAATTAATCAAATAATTAAATTAAATTTTATTTATATGACTAATCCTATATTCATTTTTCTTCATTTTATATGTGTCCGGGAGAAAAATGTAAATATGCCTGACTTATTTCAAGGGATGGACTATGTGGGAATACTAAGTACCACATTAGAAATGGAATAAGTCAGGAAAGACTACAAAATGCAAAAAAGGTGAAATGAGCCCTTTCCCACTTTACAGATGGCGATGGTAGGGAAAGGAAGAATATTCGTGCCATCCAAGATGAGTAAAGATAAAAGGCATTAACCTCACTCCTTCAATGGCTAATGAGGAGAAGTGTATAAATATATATAACAACATCAAAAGACTTAAAATGGAGAAAACATGGTTACGAGTGAAACCCACGATGAAACGCAACCGGAAGTGGCCTGTGGAACTCAAGGTGTCACTTCCGGTCCAGAAAAGCGAACGGAGCGTGGCACTCTTGGTTTAATAACACTGGGGGATGTAAAGAGACGGACATACAACTTTCAGCGGAAGTTAGGTGGCGGGAAAACGGAATTATGATTCAATTAAGTTTTAATCAGCTAGGTATAAAAACCAGCAAAGGAAGGAGCACACTATCCATTCTTGAAAAAGGTGTCTACCACCAAAATGCGTTGTTTGGAAAGTTGTGCTTTAACCTACTGGAAATAAAGGGGAAGGAGTTTGCCTGGACAGTCTGGAAAGCCCTCTGCAGTGGTGCCGAGCCTTCCATGCCGGGACCAGATATGCTATAACAGCTAGCCCACCGCAGCACCAAGTCATGGTGAGATTCAGCCCTTATCCCATTATAAAGATCATTTCCAGCAAGGTGTAATCATCAGTTATATGTAAACCATGTGTATGGAACCCAGCTAATGGTTCCTTAAGTATTTTCTACATACTATTTGTGGAATTGTATTTATTGTGATATATATAAATAAAACATGTTTTTTAATTAAAACTTGTGTGAGATATCCAAGAATTTTTCTCAGCGCCTTAAGTGTGTCTACCTTTTATTGTTTAGTTCTAAAAAAAATATTCCCCAACAGTTGTCCTAAAAGACATAACACCTATTGAAACCTGGTCAAAGAGAAAATCAAGTGTGAAACATCTAAGAACATTTGGAAGTACTGTTATGTTCATAGGCTATATCAAAGGAAGGAGAACACAAGCTGGATTCAATTTTAATAAAGTGCATCATGCTTAGCTATAGCTGAAAGTAAAGGCTACAGTTTGTGGAATCCAATTACAAGAAAACTTGACAAATCAAGGCATGTTTAAAGAGCAAAAGTTACAGAAAAGCCTGACTTTGATATGCAGAACAGGTAAATAAAACAAACAATGGCACTGTGCTCTATATAAAAAAGAAAACAATATGGCAAAACAATCAATACACCTTCGCAAATAATGACTAATCCAGTGTGCTGGCTGCAGAGATGTAATAAAGTAGCATATAGATTAAATATCAATCAGTAACAATCCAGTATGGTGAGGAGACTAGTTACCAGTCAATTCCAGTAATGTTCAGATGGTCCTATACTGAAGACCTTGCTTTCCTTAGATGTGTTATCCTGTTCGCTGCTCCTCTGGAATCCAGATTAAAATGCAGTTCATTGACCAGAGAGTAGAAAGCAAATGATGTGCTTATGTGCCTGCTGAAATATCCAAATACCAATTGCCCAGTCCTGTGTTGTTGTTGAATGGACTGGGTAATCAGTAGTGATGAGCGGCTTCGGTTCCTCGGAAACCGAACCCCCCCGAACTTCACCCATTTTACACGGGTCCGAGGCATACTCGGATTCTCCTGTATGGCTCGGTTAACCCGAGCGCGCCCGAACGTCATCATCCCGCTGTCGGATTCTCGCGAGATTCGTATTCTATATAAGCAGCCGCGCGTCGCCGCCATTTTCACTCGTGCATTGGAAATGTTAGGGAGAGGACGTGGCTGGCGTCCTCTCCGTTTTTATCCATTGTTGATGCAAATATTTCTGCTTGCTTTGTATTATTAATATAGGAGGAGTACAGTGCAGAGTTTTGCTGATCAGTGACGACCACCAGTTTTATCCGTTCTCTGCCTGAAAAAAACGCTCCAAGTCCGTTATCTGTGCTCAGTGTGCTGCATATATCTGTGCTCACACTGCTTAATTGTGGGGACTGGGGAGCAGCAGTATTATATAGGAGGAGTACAGTGCAGAGTTTTGCTGACAGTGACCACCAGTATACGTTGTCTGCCTGAAAAACACTCCATATCTGTGCTCAGTGTGCTGCATATATCTGTGCTCACACTGCTTAATTGTGGGGACTGGGGAGCAGCAGTATTATATAGGAGGAGTACAGTGCAGAGTTTTGCTGACAGTGACCACCAGTATACGTTGTCTGCCTGAAAAACACTCCATATCTGTGCTCAGTGTGCTGCATATATCTGTGCTCACACTGCTTAATTGTGGGGACTGGGGAGCAGCAGTATTATATAGGAGGAGTACAGTGCAGAGTTTTGCTGACAGTGACCACCAGTATACGTTGACTGCCTGAAAAACACTCCATATCTGTGCTCAGTGTGCTGCATATATCTGTGCTCACACTGCTTAATTGTGGGGACTGGGGAGCAGCAGTATTATATAGGAGGAGTACAGTGCAGAGTTTTGCTGACAGTGACCACCAGTATACGTTGTCTGCCTGAAAAACACTCCATATCTGTGCTGCATTGTAGTATATAGTAGGAGTACAGTGCATAATTTTGCTGACCACCAGTATATAATATATAGGCGTACGGTACAGTAGGCCACTGCTGTACCTACCTCTGTGTCATCAAGTATACTATCCATCCATACCTGTGGTGCATTTCAGTTTTGCACAGTTTGCTGACCACCAGTATATAATATATAGCATTACGGTACAGTAGGCCACTGCTGTACCTACCTCCGTGTCGTCAAGTATACTATCCATCCATACCTGTGGTGCATTTCAGTTTTGCACAGTTTGCTGACCACCAGTATATAATATATAGCATTACGGTACAGTAGGCCACTGCTGTACCTACCTCTGTGTCGTCAAGTATACTATCCATCCATACCTGTGGTGCATTTCAGTTTTGCACAGTTTGCTGACCACCAGTATATAATATATAGCATTACGGTACAGTAGGCCACTGCTGTACCTACCTCTGTGTCGTCAAGTATACTATCCATCCATACCTGTGGTGCATTTCAGTTTTGCACAGTTTGCTGACCACCAGTATATAATATATAGCATTACGGTACAGTAGGCCACTGCTGTACCTACCTCTGTGTCGTCAAGTATACTATCCATCCATACCTGTGGTGCATTTCAGTTGTGCGCAGTATATATAGTAGTAGGCCATTGCTATTGATACTGGCATATAATTCCACACATTAAAAAATGGAGAACAAAAATGTGGAGGTTAAAATAGGGAAAGATCAAGATCCACTTCCACCTCGTGCTGAAGCTGCTGCCACTAGTCATGGCCGAGACGATGAAATGCCATCAACGTCGTCTGCCAAGGCCGATGCCCAATGTCATAGTAGAGAGCATGTAAAATCCAAAAACCAAAAGCTCAGTAAAATGACCCAAAAATCTAAATTGAAAGCGTCTGAGGAGAAGCGTAAACTTGTCAATATGCCATTTACGACACGGAGTGGCAAGGAACGGCTGAGGCCCTGGCCTATGTTCATGGCTAGTGGTTCAGCTTCACATGAGGATGGAAGCACTCATCCTCTCGCTAGAAAAATGAAAAGACTTAAGCTAGCAAAAGCACAGCAAAGAACTGTGCGTTCTTCTAAATCACAAATCCCCAAGGAGAGTCCAATTGTGTCGGTTGCGATGCCTGACCTTCCCAACACTGGATGGGAAGAGCTTGCGCCTTCCACCATTTGCACACCCCCTGCAAGTGCTGGAAGGAGCACCCGCAGTCCAGTTCCTGATAGTCAAATTGAAGATGTCACTGTTGAAGTACACCAGGATGAGGATATGGGTGTTGCTGGTGCTGGGGAGGAAATTGACAAGGAGGATTCTGATGGTGAGGTGGTTTGTTTAAGTCAGGCACCTGGCGAGACACCTCTTGTCCGTGGGACGAATATGGCCATTGACATGCCTGGTCAAAATACAAAAAAAATCAGCTCTTCGGTGTGGAATTATTTCAACACAAATGCGGACAACAGGTGTCAAGCCGTGTGTTGCCTTTGTCAAGCTGTAATAAGTAGGGGTAAGGACGTTAACCACCTAGGAACATCCTCCCTTATACGTCACCTGGACCGCATTCATCAGAAGTCAGTGACAAGTTCAAAAACATTGGGTGACAGCAGAAGCAGTCCACTGACAACTAAATCCCTTCCTCTTGTAACCAAGCTCCTGCAAACCACACCACCAACTCTCTCAGTGTCAATTTCCTCCTTACACAGGAAAGCCAATAGTCCTGCAGGCCATGTCACTGGCAAGTATGACGAGTCCTCTCCTGCCTGGGATTCCTCCGATGCATCCTTGAGTGTAACGCCTACTGCTGCTGGCGCTGCTGTTGTTGCTGCTGGGAGTCGATCGTCATCCCAGAGGGGAAGTCGGAAGACCACTTGTACTACTTCCAGTAAGCAACTGACTGTCCAACAGTCCTTTGCAAGGAAGATGAAATATCACAGCAGTCATCCTGCTGCAAAGCGGATAACTGAGGCCTTGGCAGCCTGGGCGGTGAGAAACGTGGTTCCGGTATCCACCGTTAATTCAGAGGCAACTAGAGACTTGATTGAGCTACTGTGTCCCCGGTACCAAATACCATCTAGGTTCCATTTCTCTAGGCAGGCGATACCGAAAATGTACACAGACCTCAGAAAAATAGTCACCAGTGTCCTAAAAAATGCAGTTGTATGGTACCCAATGTCCACTTAACCACGGACATGTGGACAAGTGGAGCAGGGCAGACTCAGGACTATATGACTGTGACAGCCCACTGGGTAGATGTATTGCCTCCCGCAGCAAGAACAGCAGCGGCGGCACCAGTAGCAGCATCTCGCAAACGCCAACTCGTTCCTAGGCAGGCTACGCTTTGTATCACTGCTTTCCAGAAGAGGCACACAGCTGACAACCTCTTACGGAAACTGAGGAACATCATCGCAGAATGGCTTACCCCAATTGGACTCTCCTGGGGATTTGTGACATCGGACAACACCAGCAATATTGTGCGTGCATTACATCTGGGCAAATTCCAGCACGTCCCATGTTTTGCACATACATTGAATTTGGTGGTGCAGAATTATTTAAAAAACGACAGGGGCGTGCAAGAGATGCTGTCGGTGGCCCGAAGAATTGCGGGCCACTTTCGGCATTCAGCTACCGCGTACCGAAGACTGGAGCACCACCAAACATTCCTGAACCTGCCCTGCCATCATCTGAAGCAAGAGGTGGTAACGAGGTGGAATTCAACCCTCTATATGCTTCAGAGGATGGAGGAGCAGCAAAAGGCCATTCAAGCCTATACATCTGCCCACGATATAGGCAAAGGAGGGGGTATACACCTGACTCAAGCGCAGTGGAGAATGATTTCAACGTTGTGCAAGGTTCTGCAACCCTTTGAACTTGCCACACGTGAAGTCAGTTCAGACACTGCCAGCCTGAGTCAGGTCATTCCCCTCATCAGGCTTTTGCAGAAGAATCTGGAGACATTGAAGGAGGAGCTAAAACAGAGCGATTCCGCTAGGCATGTGGGACTTGTGGATGGAGCCCTTAATTCGCTTAACCAGGATTCACGGGTGGTCAATCTGTTGAAATCAGAGCACTACATTTTGGCCACCGTGCTCGATCTTAGATTTAAAACCTACGTTGTATCTCTCTTTCCGGCAGACACAAGTCTGCAGAGGTTCAAAGACCTGCTGGTGAGAAAATTGTCAAGTCAAGCGGAACGTGACCCGTCAACATCTCCTCCTTCACATTCTCTCGCAACTGGGGGTGCGAGGAAAAGGCTAAGAATTCCGAGCCCACCCGCTGGCGGTGATGCAGGGCAGTCTGGAGCGAGTGCTGACATCTGGTCTGGACTGAAGGACCTGCCAACGATTACTGACATGTCATCTACTGTCACTGCATATGATTCTCTCACCATTGAAAGAATGGTGGTGGATTATATGAGTGACGACATCCAAGTACGCACGTCAGACAGTCCGTACGTATACTGGCAGGAAAAAGAGGCAATTTGGAGGCCCTTGCACAAACTGGCTTTATTCTACCTAAGTTGCCCTCCCTCCAGTGTGTACTCCGAAAGAGTGTTTAGTGCAGCCGCTCACCTTGTCAGCAATCGGCGTACGAGGTTACTTCCAGAAAATGTGGAGAAGATGATGTTCATCAAAATGAATTATAATCAATTCCTCCGTGGAGACATTCACCAGCAGCAATTGCCTCCAGAAAGTACACAGGGACCTGAGATGGTGGATTCCAGTGGGGACGAATTAATAATCTGTGAGGAGGGGGATGTACACAGTGAAAGGGGTGAGCAATCGGAGGATGATGGATGATGATGAGGTGGACATCTTGCCTCTGTAGAGCCAGTTTGTGCAAGGAGAGATTGATTGCTTCTTTTTTTGGTGGGGGCCCAAACCAACCAGTCATTTCAGTCACAGTCGTGTGGCAGACCCTGTCGCTGAAATGATGGATTCGTTAAAGTGGGCATGTACTGTTTATACAACATAAGGGTGGGTGGGAGGGCCCAAGGACAATTCCATCTTGCACCTCTTTTTTCTTTCATTTTTCTTTGCATCATGTGCTGTTTGGGGACAATTTTTTTGAAGTGCCATCCTGCCTGACACTGCAGTGCCACTCCTAGATGGGCCAGGTGTTTGTGTCGAACACTTGGGTCGCTTAGCTTAGTCACACAGCGACATTGGTGCGCCTCTTTTTTTCTTTGCATCATGTGCTGTTTGGGGACAATTTTTTTGAAGTGCCATCCTGCCTGACACTGCAGTGCCACTCCTAGATGGGCCAGGTGTTTGTGTCGGACACTTGGGTCGCTTAGCTTAGTCACACAGCGACATTGGTGCGCCTCTTTTTTTCTTTGCATCATGTGCTGTTTGGGGACAATTTTTTTGAAGTGCCATCCTGCCTGACACTGCAGTGCCACTCCTAGATGAGCCAGGTGTTTGTGTCGGCCACTTGTGTCGCTTAGCTTAGTTACACAGCGACATTGGTGCAAATTTTAAGACTTAAAATAATATTGTGAGGTGTGAGGTGTTCAGAATAGACTGAAAATGAGTGTAAATTATGGTTATTGAGGTTAATAATACTATGGGATCAAAATGACCCCCAAATTCTATGATTTAAGCTGTTTTTGAGGGTTTTTTGTAAAAAAACACCCGAATCCAAAACACACCCGAATCCGACAAAAAAATGTCAGGGAGGTTTTGGCAAAACGCGTCCGAATCCACAACACGGCCGCGGAACCGAATCCAAAACCAAAACACAAAACCCGAAAAATGTCCAGTGCACATCACTAGTAATCAGTTGCCACCACAACTTCAGAGATGCAGATGAACAAAAATGCCAGATGCAGTGGCGCACCCAGGGGGGGTTTCCGAGCACCCAGAAACCCCCCTCCACTAAAAATTTTTTTTTTTTTTTTTAATAGCTGCATGAGTATTATTAATGGCTGTCTAGCGTCCTCTGCAGCCTGCTGTCTTCCTGGTGGCACTTGTAAGTGCAATAAAAGTTTACTTTATTTTAATTATAGTACATATATATCCATGTGCATACATATATACACATGTACATACATACATACATACATATAACACACACACACACACACACACACACACACACACACACACACACACACACAATAGATATATATATATATATATATACATGTGTATATATATATATATATATATATATATATATATATATATATATCCAAAAAGAGTACAGGCACTCACCACTTTCCTTGAGAAATAGAAAAATGTATTGCCACTCACAGGTGTGTCTCACATGGAGACAGTCAGCATAACAGCATGACACTATATGCTGTTATGCTGACTGTCTCCATGTGAGACACACCTGTGAGTGGCAATAAATTTTTCTATTTCTCAAGGAAAGTGGTGAGTGCCTGTACTCTTTTTGGATATATTTTGGACTTCTTTGGAGCCCTTTATGGAGCACCGCCTATGTTGTGGACTGTAGCAGTGAGTGTGGACTTATCTGGATATATATATATATATATATATATATATATATATATATGTGTACTGTATGTGTGTGTACATATACATATATATATATATATATATATATATATATGTATGCATGTTTAATATGCTATGTATATGTGTTTATGTATGTGTGTGTGTATGTATATATATATATATATATATATATGTGTAGATACCATAGTTCCCAATGCTTACCCTGAAAGGGTTTAGACAAAAGGAGACCAGCACACCACCATATGAAAAAATATGAAAAACATTTAATGAATCAGTAGCATTATCAGGCCTTTTGAAAAAAGTTTTTAGTACTCATCATGAGGCTTTCAGCAGTATTCAAGAAGAACAGCCATCCCAACGGCCCGTTTCGGTTGTCACACCTTCATCATGGGGTCAGATGAAGGTGTGACAACCGAAACGGGCCGTTGGGATGGCTGTTCTGCTTGAATACTGCTGAAAGCCTCATGATGAGTACTAAAAACTTTTTTCAAAAGGCCTGATAATGCTACTGATTCATTAAATGTTTTTCATATTTTTTCATATGGTGGTGTGCTGGTCTCCTTTTGTCTAAACCCTTTCAGGGTAAGCATTGGGAACTATGGTATCAATAACAATTGACACGGCACCCTTCTAACATCCTTTAAGTGTGTGCGCTTCACCTCTGGACTTTATATATGTGTAGATATATGTATATATATATATATATGTATATATATATATATATATATATATATATATATATATACACACACAGACACACTAGTTTTACGGACCCAGCATATACTGGGTCACCTCAGTCCCCACCCCCGTGATTAGCTCCGCCCAGTTCTGGAAACCCCCCCATGCAAATCCTGCGTTTGCCACTGAGATGAACCCCAGTCTTTGACTGGTTTCACTTCTATTTGGACTATCAGCATTGAAGTTCAACCACAGAAAAGATTGTCTGATATATAAAATATTGGTAAACCACCTAAAAGATACAATGAGGAATTTGCAAACATTGCATTCAGTGTACAGTACCTCAGGATATTCATAAGCTAAAATTAAAGACTGATTGGTGTGAGTGGAAGTCCAAAGTAAGAGACTGTGCAAGATGTAGGCATCAAAAGTACAAAAGACATCAAGAGTCATGACAGTAGTCCAAAGTTTGTGGGTTGAGAAACTGTTGCCAAGGTCTTTGCTGTCAGTGAGAGGAGTCTTGCTGATGTACAGAAGTGGCCTTTTCTGCTGTGGCTGCAATACGTCACAGGTCACTTTGGATGTGCGGTGAGCTAAATGGCTCAGGAGCCACTGGCTAGCACCAGAACCAGATTTACAAGCAATATGAGTCAAAGGATACATCTGGGCATTATACACAGGTGCAGCAGTATAAACTTCTGCAAATTTGGTGAGTTTTAATCAGAGATGAGCGTAAAAGTTAGGTGCCTCACCTGCCATAGACTTTATACTCCTGAGTTTTGGCTATAAAAATTATTAGAATAATGCAAATAACATATTTCAAACATATTCTTTGTATTTTTCATATACTTTATACAGCCAAAACTCTGGCACAAATGTTAGTATGACAGGAAAGGCTCTGCCTCACCCCACCGTACGTCACTGCAGGTTACGGCAGAGTGGGTCGCATGCATATGCATGCTCCTGCTCTGCATTCACATCAATGGGGTTGGCGGCTGGGGCATGCGTACGCAGCATGCTGCACTGCATACGCATCATGGTCCGGCTACAGAACGCTGCTATATGCAGCAAAGATATAGCAGAACACATCTGTACATGTCAAGAAGGCCAAACCAAAGTTTTCTGATATGTTGTTTTTTTATGTGTCTAAATTCACATTTTTATAGGTTGCTACTTGAAAGCTTTAATTGTGAGTTTGTACAACATTGAGAAGCTTACAGTGCGGGGATTAGAATAGGAGAGTACTACTGCATATGGCTCCTCTGGGGATGATGCTTCATTCCCTTACCAAGATGGCCACCAGTATTACTACTGTGCATGCATAGTGCTATCTTTTTACTGTGTATGGGCAATATAATTTGAGATGGATGTCTCCCCCTTAGTTCCAAGGGGTGTAGTATGGTATGCCGGCGGTCGGGCTCCCGGCAACCAGCATACCGGTGCCGGGAGCCCGACTGCCGGCATACCGACAGTGTGACGAGCGCAAATGAGCCCCTTGTGGACTCGCAGCGCTCACCACGCTGCAGGCACGGTGGCACGCTACGCGCGCTACGCTATTTTATTCTCCCTCCAGGGGGGGGCGTGGATCCCAAAAGTTGGGGGGCACCCCCACCCCCCCAGAAATGTAGACAAGTCTCCTGGATTGCTGCCAACCCCCCCCTCCCCGCACCCTCACATAACTTTCCCCCGCGCTAAAGAAGCCGATGGCATGATTTGCATGAAATCGCATCGTCATGGCTCTGCCCCCTTGCGCTAGCAATGCTGGTAATATTGACATTGTGTAGCGGGGGCATAGCTACAATGCAGCATTTTCATTGCCACGCCCCCTCCACCCCTTTGCATCATCACGCCCACCAACATGCCCCCATATGCAGCAACACCCCCCCCCCCCCCCTCCCGCAATACCGGCAGCAAGAAGGTCGGCAAGTATGTGCTATCAAAGAGCGACTCCGAATTTCTAATAGGGGAGATGGGAGAAATAGGGGAGAGAATTGGGAAGGTGGGGGAAGAGAGAGGAAAAAAACCTGCACAATAGCTAGTGACAGCCAAAATACTAGTAATACTGTATATCCTCATTACCTTTTTTTTTTTTGCGCTATATGGTGCAAGACGCATGGTGTGACTAATATGCTCCACCACAGACTTATTTGCATTCTAGCTGCATTCAAAAGTCACTTTAAGTGACCTTTGCAATTACGATTAGTATTTTTGTTGCAATGGCATACCTCTCAACTGCCCCGATTTTCACAGGACAGTCCCGTTTTATTGGGACTGTCCCGCTGTCCTATCTGAGGGCCGCAGTGTCCCGCGGTGAGGGGGGGGGGGGGGCAGTTGGGAGGCTCCTGTAGTCACTGCTCTGCTTAGAGCAGCAGTGGATAGCGTCTATTCGGTGGAGACAGAGGGACTGGGGGCATGCCAGCTGCTCACAGAGTGCTGGTCATGCCCCCTTCAGTGACAGCAAATGGGGGGGGGTGACTTGTGACAGCAGCAGTGCCATGAAGCCACACCCCTTCAAATAGACCATTCCCCTTTTTCAGGCACGCATGCGCGGGAGTCCCTTTTCAAGATATGAAAATGTTGGGAGGTATGCAATGGTCTGTATAAAGTTGCTGATTAAACTCAGTGCTGCAACCACAACACATGTCTCATTTAACTAGTATCAGACCCAGGCCTGGTGCTACCTGCTCAGCAAAGGGATGCAGAGCAGGTAGGCAACAGTTTGGATAGGTGATCTCCCTGCTCTGCATATGCACAGCTGCACCGTCCTCTCCCTCTGCTGCCGTCGCCGGCTGTGCCTGTCATACTGTATGACAGGCAGCGGCGCTGGCAGCATGAAAAAGCCTCCTCCCCTCCCCCTGGTGACAGCATCAGTTAAGCACTGACAAGTGTGCAGAGCTACATGGATGGAGGGGGCAGAGCTACATGGACAGAAAGGCAGAGCTACACGGGATCTGCAGACTGCAGTGTCACAGAGGAGGACACGCTGCTCCAGACACGGCCAGCCAGACTGTGATAAGTGAAGGAAGCATAAGTGGCAAAGTGTGTGTGTGTGTGTGTGTGTGTGTGTGTGTGTGTGTGTGTGTGTGTGTGTATGTATGTATGTATGTATGTGTGTGTATTTATGTGTGTGTGCGGGGGGGGCAAAATGAGAATAAACTGCACGTCTGTGGGCATTATGTGTAAGCGGCGCTACTACTGGGGTGTTATGTGTAAGCGCGCCACTACTGAGGTGTTATGTGTAAACGGCGCTACTACTGGGGTGTTATGTGTAAGCAGCGCTACTACTAGGGCATTATGTGTAAGCTGCGCTACTACTGGGTTCGTTGTGTGTAAGCGGCACTACTACTGGGGTGTTATGTGTAAGCACCGCTACTACTGGGGCGTTATGTGTAAGCGGCGCTACTACTGGGTTCATTATGTGTAAGCTGTGCTACTGTGGTGTTATGTGAAAGCTGCGCTACTACTGGGTTCGTTATGTGTAAGCAGCGCTACTACTGGGTTCGTTATGTGTACGTGGTGCTACTACTGGGGCGTTATGTGTAAGCTGCGCTACGACTGGGGCTTTATGTGTAATCAGCGTCACTACTGGGGGTGTTTTAAATGGGGTTACTATTGTGTGGCAATGCACCTTCCTTGTGAGACCACACCCTTTTTTATGTGAGCTGTCCCTTTGTTAAGTATGGGAGATGGCAAATTTATAGTTTGCAGGAAGGCGCTGAACACCCTAGCACCGGCCCTGATCGGACCTCAGTCTTTCGCCTCTTTATACAAATTAGCATCCAAGTCGTACACAACAATGCCAGTGCCAGTGTCCTGGGCACTCATGCATTGTACTTTTATTGCATTAATAATGGGGGTAATTCCAAGTTGATCGCAGCAGGATTTTTGTTAGCAGTTGGGCAAAACCATGGGGGTAATTCCAAGTTGATCGCAGCAGGATTTTTGATAGCAACTGGGCAAAACCATGTGTACTGCAGGGGAGGCAGATATAACATGTGCAGAAAGAGTTAGATTTGGGTGGGTTTATTTCTGTGCAGGGTAAATACTGGCTGCTTTATTTTTACACTGCAAATTAGATTGCAGATTTAACACACCACACCCAAATCTAACTCTCTCTGCACATGTTAAATCTGCCTCCCCCGCAGTGCACATGGTTTTGCCCAACTGCTAACAAAAATCCTGCTGCGATCAACTTGGAATTACCCCCAATCTCCTATATATTTGTCTAAATCTGTGACTCTGTGCCCGTAACGCTGGGTGGAGTCACAGCGGTGGGCGGAGTCAGCAAGTCTCTGCTCCTGCTGCCTGTCCATCTCTCTCTCTCCCCTCCCCCCACCCATCAGCAGCTCTGATTCCCCGGCCGCGGCGCCGGCCCAACAACAACGGCTGATGCCGCCCCCGGCATACACATTAGGAGGGACGGGTGGCGCAGGAGAAGGCTCTCATAGCCCTCCCTGCGCCGTGGTCACAGACCCGCCGCCTCCTCCGCACAAATCCCGCTGTCAGCTCTCCTGCTCTGACAGGAGGCGAGTGCTGCAGTGACGTCATCTCCTGCAGCACTCTCCTCCTGTCACACAGCCGGCACACACTCTCCAGTCTCCGGGGGCTGCCAGCATCTACAGGCAAGCTGGAAACACCCCCGGATCGAGAGAGAACAGACCCGCGAGGCCACGCCCCGTTCACAGCAGGCCACGCCCCTTTTCGGCCGCTGGGGGGAGAGATGTGTGTAACAGTAATGCAGAAATGCTGACCCAGTGACGCCTCTGGACACTGTACTGTTTACCAGCCTGCAGCAGCCGCCCACAGCCCCAACGGTGAGTCCCTCCGGCCATCCTACCCACTGTTTCTATGTCTGCTCGCCACTTTACACAAGTCTCCTCTTCTGGTGCCCTCCCCCTCCACTACTTTCCCCCCTCTCTTCATCAGCTTCCTCACTGGGGACCCTCCCTGCCGACCCGCGTCTCTATATCCCCTCCCTACCACCCCGCGTCTCTCTATCCCCTCCCTACCGCCCCGCGTCTCTCTATCCCCTCCCTACCGCCCCGCGTCTCTATATCCCCTCCCTACCGCCCCGCGTCTCTCTATCCCCTCCCTACCGCCTCGTGTCTCTCTATCCCCTCCCTACCGCCCCGCGTCTCTCTATCCCCTCCCTGCCGACCCGCGTCTCTCTATCCCCTCCCTACCGCCCCACGTCTCTCTATCCCCTCCCTACCGCCCCGCGTCTCTATATCCCCTCCCAGCCGCCCCGCATCTCTCCATACCCTCCCTACCGCCCCGCGTCTCTATATCCCCTCCCAGCCGCCCCGCGTCTCTCTATCCCCTCCCTACCGCCCCGCGTCTCTATATCCCCTCCCTACCGCAACGCCTCTCTCTATCCCCTCCTCCCTATGCCTCTGTATCCCCTCCCTACCGCCCGCGTCTCAGTATCCCCTCCCTACCGCTCTGCGTCTCTGTATCACCTCCCTACCGCCCGTGTCTCTGTATCCCCTCCTACCGCCCCGCGTCTCTGTATCCCCTACCTACCGCCCCGCATCTCTCTATCCCCTCCCAGACGCCCCGCCTCTCTGTATCCCCTCCCTATCGCCCCGGGTCTCTCTATCCCCTCCCTACCGCCCCGCGTCTCTCTATCCCCTCCCTGCCGACCCGCGTCTCTCTATCCACTCCCTACCGCCCAGCATCTCTCTATCCCCTCCCAGACGCCCCGCCTCTCTGTATCCCCTCCCTATCGCCCCGGGTCTCTCTATCCCCTCCCTACCGCCCCACGTCTCTATATCCTCTCCCGGCCGACCCGCGTCTCTCTATCCACTCCATACCGCCCCGCGTCTTTCTATCCCCTCCCTACCGCCCCGCGTCTCTATATATCCCCTCCCTACCGCCCTGCGTCTCTCTATCCCCTCCCTGCCACCCTGCGTCTCTCTATCCCCTCCCTACCGCCCCCCTTCTATCTATCCCCTCCCTACCGGCCCGCGTCTCTCTATCCCCTCTATCCACTCATACAAATATTGAACCGCAGCAAGGCGTGCAGGGGTTAGGGGGGCGTAGCCCCTTTCGACGGTGTGAAGAGCGCCCGTAGGGCGCGATGAAGCACCTAGTGTGAATATAATGTGCAAAAGTGTGTTGCATGGCTTAGTCTGTGGCACTCCAAATGGGGCTATTTGGTCCAAGTTGAAGTTCCATGTTTGTGGACAGTAAATCTGAACATACTGTAGTGTTCTCACACAGAGATTTTATTGAATAAGTACTTCAAGGGCTCTTTTTTTTCCCTAGGAAAATCTCACTTATTGCACATCTTAACCATTCAAGGGGAAGAGGAGAAATAGAAGACAGTCCTAATGCTCTTTGTGTTTCCTTATTATATTATAATTCTATAAAATGATTAGATATACTCGCCCTTTGAAGAGATTTTAACTTGCATAAACACAATACAAATCTTTTCCTCGCTTCTTCAGAAGAGTACTAAATTTGTGAAACTGGAATGGCATAATGCCGTAAAATCAATGAAAATAAAAGTCTGCAATTGCATTGACACCTTTGGAGTAGAATCAAACTAACTGAGCTTACCTGGAGGTTCTTAATTGTTTAGACTTGTGACTGTCCTTCAAATGACCTGTTATAAAATTAGGAAACTCCTCAGGCTGCATCCAAACATTATTAACCAACATGGAGCCCTAAATATGCAAAAACATGGAGTGTGCGTGATTACTACCGGGACCAGTCTGCGTAGCCATAGGTCTTCCCTTCAGCCCGATGTTCCTTGTTTATGCGTATAGGCTGTGTATGTGTAATTGCAAATGAATTACAGAAGCACTGGTGGAGATCTTTTTTATTAAATTGTTTATTTAATTTTCAGGTTAAAAGGTACAACAATGTCTCCCAACAACAAGGAGAAAATATATTCATAAAACTACATAACATATAGATCAAAAGTATAACATTAATAAAGAAATCATAGGGTACACAGAGTAGGAAACATTACACTGGAAGAAATAGACCCCGGGAAAAGCAAAAGCATGTCATAAGGGCCCTACTCACTGGCCGACCCGCTGCTGAGCTGCCCGACGGCGGATACGGCCGACGAGCGACCCGGCGGCGGGGGGGCAGTGACGGGGGGAGTGAAGTTTCTTCACTCCCCCCGTCACGCGGCTGCATTGAAGTGCAGGCAAATATGGACGAGATCGTCCATATTGGCCTGCATGCACAGCCGACGGGAGACCAGCGATGAACGAGCGCGGGTCCGCGCATCGTTCATCGCAGGAGTCTCCACACTGAAAGATATGAACGAGTTCTCGTTCATTTATGAACGAGATCGTTCATATCTTTCAAAAAATCGGCCAGTGTGTAGGGCCCTATACATGGAGGAACCAAATATCTTTTTTCATTTCTGGATGACAGCTTCACTTGCTGATATCTGCAGTTGCATTGTGAAGAAACTCGCACTTGCAGCTGCATTAGCGTACTTCTCCGAATCAGGCCCTAAGTTTATATAAAACTTTGTAATATAAATGTAAAGGTCAACATTATTTCTCCTCAACTGTAAATTTATCTGATATATAGACTGTACTATGGCACATTAATGTTCTTTTTGAAAATGCACTTAATATGTTATATATTTATACTTAAAAATTAATTGTACTTTGAATGTTATCCTTTTTCCCCCTTTATTTCTGTATCTTTATAAAATGTAACTCAAATTACTCAATTTAAAAGATTTTATATTTAAAATATATGACTGTTTATCTCCTTTGTGGCACAGGGCCTAATTCAGCATGCGACGGCAGAGGCGTTTGAGGGCCGGACGAGGGTGTCGATGATTGACAGGTAGAGGCGTTTGAGGGACAGACGACTCAAAACTCAGCTGCTGCGACTCAAAACATGGCGGCTCGGCGACTGCCTTTGCAGGTAGGTACCTTAAACATGAGAGCGTTTCGCTATTTAGAGAATCGCTTTAGCAGGGGGGGCAGGACCCAGCATGCGGGGTAGCCTTCCCCTGTGCTGGGCGGCCAACTGCATGCTAGTGGAATGAGTTGTTGTTTTGACAATTTTCGCAATACTACAACTCATGGTGAATTAGGCCCATAAATCTGTTTTTCACCTAGTATTCTGCCACCTGCTTTTACGTTATTATCAATTTATTATTCTTACTTTATATAGCACCAACAAACTACAGAGCTGTAAAATCAATATAATATCAGTCACGGCCATATTATAGCTTACAGTGTTATACAATAAATCTAGCAAATCACAACACACACACACACACACACACACACACACACACACACACACACACACACACACACACACACACACCAGTTTGTCAGATGGCAATTTATATTTAACAATTTAAAATTGTGCAATGTCACAACAAGGGCTGGCACAACGTGCTCACCAAAGGCTTGCAAAGCAGGGACACACCCTGGTCTGCTACCCTGCTGATGTCCTCTGTTGCTTCCTCTGCACCTGTCACTGTATGACAGGCAGCAGCGCTGGCAACTTGTGCTTAGTGTCCAACCCACATTAGTGATCAGGGCCTGAAAATGGGGCAAAGTACATGGGAATGGAGGGGTGGGGGGGTGGGGGTGGAGCTATATGGACTGAGGTGGTGGAGCTACATGGGAGCAAGAGTACTCTGCCTCTTGACAAAGCCGCCCTGTGTGCAGAGAAACGCATTGAGGAAATGCAGAACAGGGACCCCTGGGATCACCATTGCGCATGGGAGAAGACTACTGCTCATTTCCAACTGGGCGTTCATTCGGCTCCCTTCACCATCATACCGCTGCAATATCGTATATTCAGACTGACAGCGCTGCACAGCGGCTCTCTGCACTGACGTCTCTGCCGCGTAGCCAGCTGTCATACACTCTTCAGCTCATCTGAGATTCAAATGTTTTAATATTTATTTCATTGTTGTTGTTATTATATTATATGATATTACATTATTTCTCTGACGTCCTAGTGGATGCTGGGAACTCCGTAAGGACCATGGGGAATAGCGGGCTCCGAAGGAGACTGGGCACTCTAAGAAAGAATTAGGACTACCTGGCGTGCACTGGCTCCTCCCTCTATGCCCCTCCTCCAGACCTCAGTTAGAATCTGTGCCCGGCTCGAGCTGGTTGCACACTAGGGGCTCTCCTGAGCTTCTAGTAAAGAAAGTATTTATTAGGTTTTTTATTTTCAGTGAGATCTGCTGGCAACAGACTCACTGCAACGAGGGACTTAGGGGAGAGAAGCGAACCTACCTGCTTGCAGCTAGCTTGGGCTTCTAGGCTACTGGACACCATTAGCTCCAGAGGGATCGAACACAGGCCCAGCCTCGGTCGTCCGGTCCCGGAGCCGCGCCGCCGTCCCCCTTGCAGAGCCAGAAGCATGAAGATCTTCACGGAAATCGGCGGCTGAAGACTCCAGTCTTCATTAAGGTAGCGCACAGCACTGCAGCTGTGCGCCATTGCTCCCTGTGCACACCACATACTCCGGTCACTGATGGGTGCAGGGCGCTGGGGGGGGGCGCCCTGGGCAGCAATTAGAGTACCTTAAAGTGGCTAATCACACATAATATAGCCTAAGAAGCTATATATGTGTAAAATATCCCTGCCACATTATTATTATAAAAGCGGGAGAAGTCAGCCGAAAAAGGGGCGGGGCTATCTCCCTCAGCACACTGGTGCCATTTCCTCTCACAGCTCCGCTGGAAGGACGCTCCCCAGGCTCTCCCCTGCAGTTTCCAGGCTCAATAGGGTAAAAAAGAGAAGGGGGAGCACTAAATTTAGGCGCAAATACTATATATATAGCGGCTATAGGGTAAATCACTTGTGTAGTGTAACTCCCTGCATTATATAGCGCTGTGGTGTGTGCTGGCATACTCTCTCTCTGTCTCCCCAAAGGACTTTGTGGGGTCCTGTCCTCAGTCAGAGCATTCCCTGTGTGTGTGCGGTGTGTCGGTACGGCTGTGTCGACATGTTTGATGAGGAGGCTTATGTGGAGGCGGAGCAGGTGCCGATAAATGTGATGTCACTCCCTGCGGGGTCGACACCTGAGTGGATGGATATGTGGAAGGAATTACGCGACAGTGTCAACTCCTTACATAAAAGGTTTGACGACATAGCAGATGTGGGACAGCCGGCTTCTCAGCCCGTGCCTGCCCAGGCGTCTCAAAAGCCATCAGGGGCTCAAAAACGCCCACTACCTCAGATGGCTGACACAGATGTCGACACGGATACTGACTCCAGTGTCGACGACGATGAGACTAGTGTACATTCCAACAGAGCCACCCATTACATGATTACGGCAATGAAAAATGTGTTGCACATTTCTGACATTAACCCAGGTACCACAAAAAAGGGTATTATGTTTGGGGAGAAAAAGCAACCAGTTGTTTTCCCCCCATCTGATGAGTTGAATGAAGTGTGTGAAGAAGCGTGGGCTTCCCCCGATAAGAAATTAGTGATTTCTAAAAAGTTGCTAATGGCGTACCCTTTCCCGCCAGAGGACAGGATACGTTGGGAGACATCCCCTAGGGTGGATAAAGCGCTCACACGCTTGTCAAAGAAGGTGGCACTACCGTATGAGGATACGGCCGCCTTAAAGGAGCCTGCGGATAGAAAGCAGGAGGCTATCCTGAAGTCTGTATATACACACTCAGGTATTATACTGAGACCGGCTATTGCTTCAACATGGATGTGCAGTGCTGCTGCTGCGTGGTCGGATTCCCTGTCTGATAACATTGATACCATCGACAGGGACACTATATTGCTAACCATAGAGCATATTAAAGACGCAGTCTTATACATGAGAGATGCACAGAGGGATATTTGCCAGCTGGCATCTAGAATTAATGCAATGTCCATTTCTGCCAGGAGAGGATTGTGGACTCGGCAGTGGACAGGTGATGCAGATTCTAAAAGGCACATGGAGGTTTTGCCTTACAAAGGTGATGAATTGTTTGGGGACGGTCTCTCGGACCTCGTTTCCACAGCAACAGCTGGGAAGTCGACATTTTTACCCCATGTTCCCTCACAGCCAAAGAAAGCACCGTATTATCAGGTACAGTCCTTTCGGCCCCAGAAAGGCAAGCGGGTTAAAGGCGCGTTCTTTCTGCCCAGAGGCAGAGGTAGAGGGAAAAAGCTGCACCATACAGCCACTTTCCAAGAACAAAAGTCCTCTCCCGCTTCCTCTAAGTCCACCGCACGACGCTGGGGCTCCACAGGCGGAGCCAGGTGCGGTGGGGGCCCGTCTCCGGAACTTCAGCGACCAGTGGGCTCGCTCACGGGTGGATCCCTGGATTCTACAAGTGGTATCTCAGGGGTACAAGCTGGAATTCGAGACGTCTCCCCCTCGCTGTTTCCTCAAATCAGCCTTGCCAACAGCTCCCCCAGAAAGGGAGGCAGTGCTGGAGGCGATTCACAAGCTGTATTCTCAGCAGGTGATAATCAAGGTACCCCTCCTTCAACAAGGACGGGGTTACTATTTCACAATGTTTGTGGTACCGAAACCGGACGGTTCGGTGAGACCCATTTTAAATTTGAAATCCTTGAACACTTATATAAGAAGGTGCAAGTTCAAAATGGAATCGCTCAGGGCGGTTATTGCAAGCCTGGACGAAGGGGAATACATGGTATCACTGGACATCAAGGATGCTTACCTGCATGTCCCCATTTACCCTCCTCACCAGGAGTACCTCAGATTTGTGGTACAGGACTGTCATTACCAATTCCAGACGTTGCCATTTGGTCTGTCCACGGCACCGAGTATTTACCAAGGTAATGGCCGAAATGATGATACTCCTTCGGAAAAAGGGAGTTTTAATTATCCCATACTTGGACGATCTCCTTATAAAGGCGAGGTCCAGGGAGCAGTTGTTGGTCGGCATAGCACTATCTCGGGAAGTGCTACAACAGCACGGCTGGATTCTGAATATTCCAAAGTCGCAGCTGGTTCCTACAACGCGCCTACTGTTCCTCGGGATGGTTCTGGACACAGACCAGAAAAAAGTGTTTCTCTCGGAGGAGAAGGCCAAGGAGTTGTCATCTCTAGTCAGAGACCTCCTGAAACCAAAACAGGTGTCGGTGCATCACTGCACGCGAGTCCTGGGAAAGATGGTAGCTTCCTACAAAGCAATTCCATTTGGCAGGTTCCATGCAAGGATCTTTCAGTGGGATCTGTTGGACAAGTGGTCCGGATCGCATCTTCAGATGCATCGGCTGATAACCCTGTCTCCAAGGACCAGGGTGTCTCTGCTGTGGTGGCTGCAGAGTGCTCATCTTCTAGAGGGCCGCAGATTTGGCATACAGGACTGGGTCCTGGTGACCACGGATACCAGCCTTCGAGGCTGGGGGGCAGTCACACAGGGAAGAAACTTCCAAGGACTATGGTCAAGCCAGGAGACTTCCCTACACATAAATATTCTGGAACTAAGGGCCATTTACAATGCCCTAAGTCAGGCAAGACCCCTGCTTCAACACCAGCCGGTGCTGATCCAGTCAGACAACATCACGGCGGTAGCCCATGTAAACCGACAGGGAGGCACAAGAAGCAGGTTGGCGATGGCAGAAGCCACAAGGATTCTCCGATGGGCGGAAAATCACGTGATAGCACTGTCAGCAGTGTTCATTCCGGGAGTGGACAACTGGGAAGCAGACTTCCTCAGCAGACACGACCTCCACCCGGGAGAGTGGGGACTTCATCCAGAAGTCTTCAAAATGATTGTAAACCGTTGGGAAAGACCACAGGTGGACATGATGGCGTCCCGCCTCAACAAAAAACTAAAAAGATATTGCGCCAGGTCAAGGGACCCTCAGGCGATAGCTGTGGATGCTCTAGTGACACAGTGGGTGTACCAGTCAGTTTATGTGTTCCCTCCTCTGCCTCTCATACCCAAGGTACTGAGAATAATAAGAAGGAGAGGAGTAAGAACTATACTCGTGGTTCCGGATTGGCCAAGAAGAGCTTGGTACCCAGAACTTCAAGACATGATCTCAGAGGACCCATGGCCTCTGCCGCTCAGACGGGACCTGCTGCAGCGGGGGCCCTGTCTGTTCCAAGACTTACTGCGGCTACGTTTGACGGCATGGCGGTTGAACACCGGATCCTAAAAGAAAAGGGCATTCCGGAGGAAGTCATTCCTACACTGATTAAAGCTAGGAAAGATGTGACCGCAAAACATTATCACCGCATATGGCGGAAATATGTTACTTGGTGTGAGGCCAGGAAGGCCCCAACGGAGGAATTTCAGCTAGGTCGATTTCTGCACTTCCTACAGTCAGGGGTGACTATGGGCCTAAAATTGGGTTCCATTAAGGTCCAGATTTCGGCTCTGTCGACTTTCTTCCAAAAAGAACTGGCTTCACTGCCTGAAGTTCAGACTTTTGTGAAGGGAGTGCTGCATATTCAGCCCCCTTTTGTGCCCCCAGTGGCACCTTGGGATCTCAACATGGTGTTGGATTTCCTAAAGTCGCATTGGTTTGAGCCACTTAAAACCGTGGAGATAAAGTTCCTCACGTGGAAGGTGGTCTTGCTGTTGGCCTTGGCGTCGGCCAGGCGTGTATCAGAAATGGCGGCTTTGTCATGTAAAAGCCCTTATCTGATTTTTCATATGGATAGGGCGGAATTGAGGACTCGTTCCCAATTCCTTCCTAAGGTGGTATCAGCTTTTCATGTAAACCAACCTGTTGTGGTGCCTGCGGCTACTCTGGACTTGGAGGATTCCAAGTTGCTGGACGTAGTCAGGGCCCTGAAAATATATGTTTCCAGGACGGCTAGAGTCAGAAAAACTGACTCGCTATTTATCCTGTATGCACCCAACAAGCTGGGTGCTACTGCTTCAAAGCAGACTATTGCTCGCTGGATCTGTAGCACGATTCAACTTGCACATTCGGCGGCTGGACTGCCGCATCCTAAATCTGTAAAAGCCCATTCCACGAGGAAGGTGGGCTCTTCTTGGGCGGCTGCCCGAGGGGTCTCGGCTTTACAACTTTGCCGAGCTGCTACTTGGTCGGGTTCAAAAACGTTTGCAAAATTCTACAAGTTTGATACCCTGGCTGAGGAGGACCTTGAGTTTGCTCATTCGGTGCTGCAGAGTCATCCGCACTCTCCCGCCCGTTTGGGAGCTTTGGTATAATCCCCATGGTCCTTACGGAGTTCCCAGTATCCACTAGGACGTCAGAGAAAATAAGAATTTACTCACCGGTAATTCTATTTCTCGTAGTCCGTAGTGGATGCTGGGCGCCCATCCCAAGGGCGGATTGTCTGCAATACTTGTATATAGTTATTGCCTAACTAAAGGGTTATTGTTTGGAGCCATCTATTCAGGAGGCTCAGTTGTTGTTCATACTGTTCACTGGGTATAGTATCACGAGTTGTACGGTGTGATTGGTGTGGCTGGTATGAGTCTTACCCGGGATTCCAAATCCTTTCCTTATTGTGTCAGCTCTTCCGGGCACAGTTTCCCTAACTGAGGTCTGGAGGAGGGGCATAGAGGGAGGAGCCAGTGCACACCAGGTAGTCCTAATTCTTTCTTAGAGTGCCCAGTCTCCTTCGGAGCCCGCTATTCCCCATGGTCCTTACGGAGTTCCCAGCATCCACTACGGACTACGAGAAATAGAATTACCGGTGAGTAAATTCTTATTATTAACTATTGTGTTTTTACTAAGGTTGTCTCTGTGGTTCTGAGCGCCTACCTGGTATCAATTAATCTACATGGGAGCAGGAATGCTGTGTATTAGAGGGAGAGGATGAGCAGCTACAGATCTGGCAAGCAAGACTTTTTAAGTAAATGGAGAGAAAGTGCATGTGTGTGCATGTGTGTGCACGTGTGTGTGTGTGTGGGCATTATGTATAAGGGGTGCTACTGCTCTGGGCATTATGCATAAGAGGTGCTACTATTGTGGGCATTATGTGTATAAATGGTGTTACTACTATGGGCATTATGTGTATAAAGGGCACTACTACTCTGGGCATTATGTTTAAGGGGTACTACTGTGTGTTGTATCATGGATAAGGGACACCATTATGTGGTGTTAAAGGAATCATGGGCACTATGTGTGGTGTAATGTGAATGAGATTGTGTTACTATGTGGAATAATTTGACATGGGAATACTATTGTGTGGCCACGCCCCTTACTTTGGAGACCACACTCCTTTTCCTTTGCAAAGTATGGGAAGGCACTAATTTATAGTTTGCAGGGGGGCGCTGAACATCCTAGCTCTGGACCTGGTCATAACACACACACATATATCATTGTATAACATGCAATAGTAGACGTCAACTTGAATACATAAGTAAACTTATATTAACATAATGTTATAAACATAAAACAAAAGAAGTGAAATATTCCTCAATACCATTAAAATTTTCACAAACTATATTACACAGATAACCACATCTAGGTTTAAGAAGAAGTAGATTTAGTGTAAAAACCACATGAATGCAATGTCCACAATTGGCAAACTTTGACTATGGTAAGTCAGTTCTTCAGTAAGGACAGCATTGCAACATAAATTGTGTTGTCTTTATTTTGAAACTGCATTAATCCTAATTCCTTCACAGCATGAGTTATAAAAAAAATAATTTATATTGGGAAATAATGTTTTGTGCTTTGGTTTTAGTTCTAATTCAACTTTTGTGTTTTGGTTTTGGCTTGGTTTTGCCAAAACCACCCTTTTGTGTTTTGGTTTTGGATCTGGATGATTTTTGCTCCTACAATATTATTAACCTCAATAACATTCATTTCCACTCATTTCCAGTCTATTCTGAACACCTCATACCTCACAATATTGTTTTTAGGCCAAAAGGTTGCACCGAGGTTGCTGGATGACTAAACTAAACGACACAAGTGGACAACACAAACACCTGGCCCATCTAGGAGTGGCACTGCAGTGGCAGACAGGAGGGCAGATATAAAAAAAGGCCCCAAACAGCACCTCATGCAAAGATGTAGAAGAGGTGCAATGAGGTAGCTGTATGACTAAGCCAAGCGACACAAACAATTGGCCCATCTAGAAGTGGCACTGCAGTGGTAGACTGGAGGGCAGATATAAAAAAGGCCCCAAACAGCACCTCATGCAAAGATGTAGAAGAGGTGCCATGAGGTAGCTGTATGACTAAGCCAAGTGACACAAATAATTGGCCCAACTAGGAGTGGCACTGCAGTGGCAGACAGGAGGACAGATATCCCAAAAAAAGGCCCCAAATAGCACATGATGCAGAGAAGAAAAAGAGGTGCACCGAGGTTGCTGTATGACTAAGCTAAGCGACACAACCACCAGGCCCATCTAGTAGTGTCACGCAGTGGCTGAATGTCGAAAGTGGGCCGCAATTGTTCGGTCCACTGACAGCATCTCCTGCACGAACCAGTCATTTTTCAAAAATTCTGCAATTGGTGTACTTATACGGCAGTACCCCAGGACTAATACAGCAGTACCCCTGGACTCATATGCTAGTGTCAGATAGGATGGCACTTTTCAAAAACTAGGCCCCAAACAGCACCACATGCAAAGATGTCGAAGAGGTGCAATGAGGTAGCTGTATGACTAAGCCAAGCGACACAAACAATTCCCACTGGAATTATACATCCAAATCACTGAAATTATACATCCAAATCACTAGAATTATACACCCAAATCACTGGAATTATATGTCCAAATCACTGGAATTAAATGGCAAAATCACTGGAATTATACGTCCAAATCACTGGAATTCCAGTCTATTCTGAGCACCTCATACCTCACAATATTGTTTTTAGGCCAAAAGGTTGCACCGAGGTTGCTGGATGACTAAACTAAATGACACAAGTGGACAGCACAAACACCTGGCCCATCTAGCAGTGGCACTGCAGTGGCAGACAGGAGGGCAGATATAAAAAAAGGCCCCAAACAGCACCTCATGCAAAGATGTAGAAGAGGTGCAATGAGGTAGCTGTATGACTAAGCCAAGCGACACAAACAATTGGCCCATCTAGAAGTGGCACTGCAGTGGCAGACTGGAGGGCAGATATAAAAAAGGCCCCAAACAGCACCTCATGCAAAGATGTAGAAGAGGTGCCATGAGGTAGCTGTATGACTAAGCCAAGTGACACAAATAATTGGCCCAACTAGGAGTGGCACTGCAGTGGCAGACAGGAGGACAGATATCCCAAAAAAAGGCCCCAAATAGCACATGATGCAGAGAAGAAAAAGAGGTGCACCGAGGTTGCTGTATGACTAAGCTAAGCGACACAACCACCTGGCCCATCTAGTAGTGTCACACAGTGGCTGAATGTCGAAAGTGGGCCGCAATTGTTCGGTCCACTGACGGCATCTCCTGCACGAACCAGTCATTTTTCAAAAATTCTGCAATTGGTGTACTTATACGGCAGTACCCCAGGACTAATACAGCAGTACCCCTGGACTCATATGCTAGTGTCAGACAGGATGGCACTTTTCAAAAACTAGGCCCCAAACAGCACCTCATGCAAAGATGTCGAAGAGGTGCAATGAGGTAGCTGTATGACTAAGCCAAGCGACACAAACAATTCCCACTGAAATTATACATCCAAATCACTGAAATTATACATCCAAATCACTAGAATTATACACCCAAATCACTGGAATTATATGTCCAAATCACTGGAATTAAATGGCAAAATCACTGGAATTATACGTCCAAATCACTAGAATTACACGCCCAAATCACTGGAATTATACGTTTAAAACACTGAAATTAAATGGCAAAATCACTGGAATTATACTGCAAATTCACTGGAATTATACGTCTAAATCACTGGAATTATACATCCAAATCACTGGAATTAAATGGCAGTACCACTGGACATATACAGTATTGTGAGACAGGATGGCACTTTAAAAAAAATAGTCCCCAAACAGCACATGATGATTAGAAGAAAAAGAGGTGCAAGATGGAATTGTCCTTGGGCCCTCCCACCCACCCTTATGTTGTATAAACACGACATGCACACTTTAACATACCAATCATTTCAACGGCAGGCTCTGCCACATGACTGTGGCTGATATTGAAGGAGGAGCTGTTGATGGGTCATGTTCCACTTGAGTTGACAATTTACTCACCAGCAGGTCTTTGCACCTCTGTACACTTGTGTCTGCCAGAAAGAGAGATACAACATAGGCTTTAAACCTAGGATTGAGCACGGTGGCCAAAATGTAGTACTCTGATTTCAACAGATTGACCACCCTTGAATCCTGGCAAAGTGAATGAAGGGCTCCATCCACAAGTCCCACATACTTTGCGGAATCGCTCCGTCTTAGCTCCTCCTTCAATTTCTCCAGCTGCTTCTGCAAGAGCCTGATGATGTAAATGAACTGACTCAAGCTGGCAGTGTCTGAACTGACTTCACGTGTGGCAAGTTTGAAGGGTTGGAGAACTTTGCAGAAGACAGAAATCATTCTCCACTGCACTTGAGTCAGGTGCATTCCCCCTCCTTTGCCTATATCGTAGGTGGGTGTATAGGCTTGAATGGCCTTTTGCTGCTCCTCCATCCTCTGAAGCATATAGAGTGTTGAATTCCATCTCGTTACCACCTCTTGCTTCAGGTGATTGCAGGGCAGGTTCAGTCGTGTTTGATGGCGCACCAGTCTTCGGCACGCGGTGGCTGAATGCCGAAAGTGGCCCGCAATTTTTTGGGCCACCGACAGCATCTCCTGCACGCCCCTGTCAAATTCTGCAAGTTAATTGTATGTGCAAAATATGGGACATGATGGAATTTGCCATATGTAGCCACGCACAATATTGGTGGCTATGTCCGATATCACAAATCCCCAGGAGATTCTAATTGGGGTAAGCCATTCTGCGATGATGTTCCTCAGTTTCCGGAAGAGGTTGTCAGCTGTGTGCCTCTTACGGAAAGCGGTGATACATAGCGTAGCCTGCCTAGGAATGAGTTGGCGTTTGCGAGATGCTGCTACTGGTGCCGCTGCTGTTGTTGCTGCGGGAGGCCATACATCTACCCAGTGGGCTGTCACAGTCATATAGTACTTAGTCTGCGCTGTTCCACTTTTCCACATGTCCGTGGTTAAGTGGACAATGGGTACAACTGCATTTTGTAGGATACTAAGGACACTTTTTCTGACGTCTCTGTACATTTTCGGTATCGCCTGCCTAGAGAAGTGGAACCTAGATGGGATTTAATACCGGACACACGCTACCTTAAACAATTCTCTAAGTCCCACTGAACTAATGGAGGATACCGGATGCACGTCTAACATTAACATAGCTATCAAGGCCTCAGTTATCCGCTTTGCAAAAGGATGACTGCTGTCATATTTCATCTTCCTCACAAAGGACTGTTGGACAGTCAATTGCTTACTGGAAGTAGTACAAGTGGTCTTCCGACTTCCCCTCTGGAATGACGATTGACTCCCAACAGCAACAACAGCAGCGGCAGCAACAGCTGGCGTACCACTCAAGGATCCTCCAGAGGAATCCTGGTTAGGAGAGAACTCCCCAGTCTTCACAGTGACATGGCCTGCAGGACACTGACATTTCTGACTGAGGAGGAAGTTGACGTTGAGGAAGTTGGTGGTGTGGCTTGCAGGAGCTTGGGTACAAGAGGAAGAAGGTATTTAGGTGTCAGTGGACAGCTTACGCTCTTACCCAAAGTTTCACAACTTGACACTGACTTCTGATGAATGCGCACGCTGCAGGTGACGTATAAGGGAGGATATTTCTAGGTGGTTAACATCCTTACTCCTACTTATTTACAGATTGACAAAGGCAACAGATGGCTTGTTGTCCGGATTTGTGGAGAAATAATTCCACACCAAAGAGGTGGCTTTTTAGGTAGTTTGCCCAGGCATCACAATGGGCTTCTTCATCCCACGGACAACAGGTGTCTCCCCCGGGGCTTGACTTAAACAAACCACATCACCATCAGAATCCTCATCACCAACTTCCTTCTCGGCGCCAGCAGCACCCATATCCTCATCCTGGTGTACTTCAACAGTGACATCTTCAATTTCAATATCAGGAACTGGACTGTGGGTGCTCCTTCCAGCACTTGCAAGGGGCATGCATATGGTGGAAGGAGCCACCTCTTCCCTTCCAGTGTTGGGAAGGTCAGGCATGGCAACTGCCGACACACTTGGACTCTCCTTGGGGATTTGTGATACCATCTCAGAATGCACAGTTGTTTCTGTGCTTTTTCCAGCTTAACTCTTATAATTTTTCTAGCGGGAGGATGAGGGCTTCCATCGTCATGTGAAGCTGAACCACTAATCATGAGCATAGGCCTCAGCTGTTCCTTGCCACTCCGTGTCGTAAATGGCATACTGGCAAGTTTATGTTTCTCCTCAGACCATTTAAATTAATTTTTTTGGGTCTTTTTACTGAACTTTGGCTTTTTTGGATTTTACATGCCCTCTACTATCATATTGGGCATCGGCCTTGGCAGACGATGATGGCATTCCATCATCTATGTCATGGCTAGTGGCAGCAATTTCAGCAATAGGAGGAAGTGGTTCTTGATCTTTCCCTATTTTATCCTCCAAATGTTTGTTCTCTATTATTTTTCTGGAGTTATATAACACAATATGCGGCACAGGAATGACTGATGGCTGATGCACAGTACATTACCACCGGTCTGATGAAGGACCACACTGCAACACTGTAAGGGACTTATTATTATACTGCAGCACTGGACATATGGCAGCAGAGTATACCACTGTGACTGCCTGGTCACTGGAATGACTGATGGCTGATGCACAGGACACTACCACTGGTCTGATGCAGTACAACACAGCAACACTGTAAGGGACTTGTTATATTATTATACAGCAGCACTGTACATATGGCAGTAGAGTATACCACTGTGACTGCCTGGTCACTGGAATGACTGATGGCTGATGCACAGAACAATACTACTGGTCTGATGCAGTACAACACAGCAACACTGTAAGGGACTTGTTATATTATTATACAGCAGCACTGGACATATGGCAGCAGAGTATACCACTGTGACTGCCTGGTCACTGGAATGACTGATGGCTAATTTATTTATTTATTATTTATTTATTAGCAGTTTCTTATATAGCGCAGCATATTCCGTTGCACTTTACAATTAGAACAACAGTTACAGAACAAAACTGGGCAAAGACAGACAGACATAGAGGTAGGAAGGCCCTGCTTGCAAGCTAACAATTTATAGGGAAACAGGCATTGATACACAAGGATAGATGCTACCTGTTACATAATGGTCCACCAGGCTGGGAAAGACCCGGCGGTCTTGGTGCACGTTGGCACCAATGACAAAGTTAGCGGAAGGTGGGATGTCCTTAAGAAAGACTATAGGGACTTAGGAAAGAAACTGAAGGCAAGGACATCTAAGGTAATATTCTCGGAATTATTACCCATGCCACGCGCTAGTCCAGGGAGGCAGAGGGAGATTAGGGAGGTAAATGTGTGGCTTAGGGATTGGTGCAGGAAAGAGGGGTTTGTGTTCCTGGAACACTGGGCGGACTTCTCAGTCAGGCGCCATCTCTTTTGTTGTGATGGATTGCACCTGACTGAGGAGGGGGCAGCGGTGCTGGGGGGAAGGATGGTTAGAAGGTTGGAGGAGATTTTAAACTAGGAGCCTGGGGGGAGGGTTTAGCTAGAAACTACGGGTCATGCAGTGAGAATAGTGGGGATGGTGGTAGTAAACGAAATGGGGGAGAAGTTGGGGGGAGGGTAAGAGCAGGCGGTAAGGTTACTAACATGGGTACTAAAAGAGATTTTACCAAAGCACTAACCAATGACGATTACAGGTCATCATTGCTACATAAGGTGAAAGATGTCCCTAACGCAAGGGAAAATACTTATCTTAGTTGTATGTATGTAAACGCCAGAAGCATTACTGGTAAAAAGGGTGAACTAGAAATACTTGCAGCAAGCAAACAGTATGATATTATAGGTATTACTGAAACTTGGTGGGATGAATCTCATGATTGGACAGTCAATCTAGAGGGCTATACACTGTTTAGTAGAGACAGACTAAATAAAAAGGGTGGAGGGGTGTGTCTTTACGTAAAGCCGTTTTTAAAACCTGATATACGGGAAGATATTCAGGAGGGGACTGTAGACACTGTCGAGACATTATGGGTAGAAATTGCATGCGAGGAAAAAGGAATAAAAAATTTAGTATTGGGTGTATGCTATAGGCCGCTTGGTATCAACGCATCTGATGAGGAATTGTTACTAAAGCAAATTAAAAGAGCAGCAGGAGTAGGAGACATAGTAGTGATGGGAGATTTTAACTATCCAGAGATAAACTGGAAAAACGATTCATGTGATACTGCTAGGGGCAATATGTTTTAAACACACTTAATGATAACTACTTAGTCCAACTAATTGAGGAACCAACTAGGTACAATGCAATCTTAGACCTGGTATTAACAAACAATGGGGATTTGGTATCAGGTATTATAGTAGGGGAACCCATAGGAAACAGCGACCACAATATGGTCACATTCAATATCAGTTTCCATAAACAGCCCTATACTGGCTCAACTAGGACTCTAAATTTTAGCAAAGCAAATTTTGAAAAGATGAGGGTATTTTTCAGGGATTTTGAATGGGAAGGTTTGTTTTTAGGAAAAAATACTACGGAGAAATGGGAGGTACTAAAATTCCTGCTAGCTAAAAATACACTCACATTTATTCCTATGAGCAGCAAAAAAAGGAATAAAAATCATAAACCGATGTGGCTTAACAAAAATATTAAGGAACTTATGGGCAAGAAAAGGCGAGCATTTAAAAAATACAAATCTGACGGGGAAGCAGAGTCATTTCAGCACTATAAGGAATGTAACAAAATTTGCAAAAAAGAAATAAGAGCGGCTAAAGTAGAAACTGAAAAACTAGTAGCAAAGGAAAGCAAAGCGAATCCCAAAAAATTCTTTAAATACATTAATAGCAAGAGATTAAAGAAGGAGAGTATAGGCCCTTTAAAAGACAAGTTGGGAGTCTTAAGCAAAAATGATAATGACATAGCGGACACACTAAATGAGTTTTTTTCAACAGTATTTACTAGAGAGGACCCAATTCAGGGACTGACACACAATCTCAATAATGAGAATATCCCACTGATAGGTACTTATTTAAGCGAGGAAGTAGTCTGTGACCGATTAAAACATTTTAAAGATTAATAAATCACCAGGGCCCGATGGTATTCACCCAAGGGTTCTAATGGAGCTTCACTCTGAACTGGCAAAACCGCTATTTTTGATCTTTAAGGATTCAGTTATATCAGGTTTGGTTCCCAAAGACTGGCGTATAGCGGAAGTAGTGCCTATATTCAAAAAGGGAAGTAAAGCTGAACCAGGTAATTATAGACTAGTTAGTCTTACATCTATAGTGGGGAAAGTATTGGAAGGTATTCTAAGAGATAGTATACAGAAGTTCCTTGAAGTCAATAAGGTCATTAAAAGGAATCAACATGGGTTTATGAAGGACAGATCCTGTCAAACCAACTTACTTGGCTTTTATGAAACAGTAAGCGCAAACCTAGATCAGGGTAAAGACGTGGATGTAATCTTTTTAGACTTTGCCAAAGCGTTCGATACTGTACCACACATGAGACTTATCTACAAGCTACAAGAATCAGGGCTAGGAAACACAATATGCACTTGGGTCAAAAACTGGTTAGATAATAGGGAGCAGCGCGTTGTGGTTAATGGATCTTTTTCAACTTGGACTGAAGTGCTAAGTGGTGTGCCGCAAGTCTCAGTATTAGGACCGCTATTGTTCAATATTTTCATTAACGACCTAACAGAAGGTCTAGAGAGCATGGTGTCAATTTTTGTAGATGATACCAAATTGTGTAAGGCTATAAATACAGAGGAGGATGCCGAGTCTCTACAGAACGACTTAGTTAAATTAGAAGCATGGGCAGCCAAATGGAGAATGCGCTTCAACACAGACAAGTGTAAGGTAATGCACTGTGGTAACAAGAACAAAAATTACACCTACCTACTAAATGGGGTAAAATTAGGGGATTCTGTACTTGAAAAGGACTTAGGTGTCCTCATAGATAGCAAACTGAGCAGTAGTACCCAAAGTAGGACTGCAGCAAAGAAGGCTAATAAGATATTAGCATACATAAAACGGGGTATTGATGCTAGGGACGAGAGTATTATATAAATCACTAGTGAGGCCACACCTTGAATACTGTGTACAATTCTGGGCACCGTACTACAAAAAGGATATCCTGGAGCTAGAAAAGGTTCAGAGGAGGGCGACCAAACTAATTAAGGGCATGGAGACGATGGAATACAAGGAAAGGCTTGAAAGACTAGGCATGTTTACATTGGAAAAGCGGAGACTAAGAGGGGATATGATCAACATCTACAAATATATAAGGGGACAATACAAAGAGCTTGCGCAGGACCTGTTTTTTGTTAGATCAACACAGAGGACTCGTGGACACTCGCTCAGGTTAGAGGAGATTCCGCACAATACGGCGTAAAGGCTTTTTCACGGTAAGGACAATACGTGTTTGGAATTCCCTGCCTGAGGGAGTTGTAATGGCGGAATCTGTCAACACCTTTAAGAATGGGTTAGATAAATTCCTAATGGATAAGGATATCCAGGGGTATGGTGCATAGTCATGCATTATAGTTACTATAAATAGGGATAAAATGCAACGGCTGACATCAGCATCAGTCAGAAATTTTAGTCAAATCATCATGCATAGGAGACCACAAATAGGTTGAACTCGATGGACAATTGCCTTTTTTCAACCTCAGATACTATGATTGCTAAGTTCTTAATGAGTAGTATGATATGATCACCCAGCAATGTTGGAAGACAAAATGTGAGGTTATGTGGACTGTCCAGAGAGGATGTAACTGGATAGGGAAGCATTGAAGGTTATGTGGGTGGGTCTGGAATTTGGTAGGCTTGCCTGAAGAGATGAGTTTTCAGGGAACGTTTAAAGGTTTGGAGACTAGAGAGTCTTATTGTGCATGGGAGGGCATTCCACAGAGTGGGTGAAGCCCGGCTAAAGTCCTGTAATTTTGAGTGGGAACAGGTAATACACGTGGATGAGAAACGCAGATCTTGTGCAGAGCGGAGAGGTCTGGTAGGGAGATATTTTGAGATGAGTGAGGAGATGTATGATGGTGCAGTTTGGTTAATAGCCTTGTATGTGTAGTGATGAGCGGATTCAGTTTTACTCAGTAAAAGTATTTTATATTTAACACGGTAGAATACCGGTAACCAATGGAGGGACTGACAGAGCGGATCAGCAGATGAAGAACATCTGGCAAGGAAGATTATCCTCGCAGCTACATTTAAAATGGATTGTAGTGGCAAGAGACTATGTTTGGGAAGACCAGTAAGGAGACTATTACAATAATCAATGCAGGAGATGAGTGCATGGATTAGAATTTTTGCAGTGTCTTGTGTAAGATAAGGGCGTATTTTGGATATGTTTTTAAGGTACATGTAACATGATTTAGAGACAGATTGAATGTGTGGAACAAAGGACAGTTCAGAGTCAAGGGTGACGCCTAGGCCGCAAGCTTGTGGGGTAGGGTGGATAGTTGCATTGTCAACAGTTATGGAGATATCAGGTTGGTAACTACTCTTGGCTGGTGGGAAAATAATTCATTCTGTTTTGGAAATGTTGAGTTTGAGGTAGCGAGATGACATCCAAGATGAAATGGCAGACAGGCATCCAGTGACACGAGCCAATACAGATGGTGATAAATCTGGGGTGGATAGGTAGATTTAAGTATCATCAGCGTACAAATGATACTGATATCCGAAGGAGCTAATGCACAGGACACTACCACTGGTCAGATGCAGGACAACACAGCAACACTGTAAGGGACTTGTTATCATTATACAGCAGCACTGGACATATGGCAGCTGAGTATACCACTGTGACTGCCTGGTCACTGGAATAACTGATGGCTGATGCACAGGACACTACCACTAGACTGATGCAGCACAATACACCACCACTGAACTGATGCAGCACAACATAGCACCACTGGACCGGACTTATACAGCAGACATATGGCAGCAAGAGGACACAACCACTGTGACTGGACAAATACAGCACAAGACACAGACACTGAGAGAACGGAGACACGTCCTCTCTGTACACTCTCCAATGCCGGAGTGAGAATGGCGGGGACGCGCGGCTCCTTATATGGAACCCAAATCCCGCGAGAATCCGACAGCGGGATGATGACGTTTTGCCTCCTTCTGGTTTCCGAGTCAGGCGGGAAAACCCGAGCCTGACTCGGATCTGGGCTCGTGGTGTAAAGTCCGAGGGGGAGTTCAGTTCTCTGAGAACCAAACCCACTCATCTCTATAAATGGGTAATTAAAACGTTGCTGAAATAATTTGGATTTTTGCTAAAATACATTTTGCCATGAGACACAACCAGCAGATATTTGTGAAAGATCCTTTCAAATGACATACTGGAAAACAAAGAGGATTTATATCAGAGTATATGAAATCAGGGAATTCATGACTGTTTGATGCTCCATAAGCTTTAGAATACCTGTTTGTGAGGAAGCCTAAAGTATATAGAAGATTATTCTACATTTCAAAAGTATTCTGCACACACTGTAAAATCTAAGAATTGAGAAATATATTCAAGGACTGAACCAGCAATGAGAGGAAGAGAGCCAAAGCTGCACTACTCCAGAGCTGATTAAGCCCACCTTGCTGGGAGGTGATATCCATTGCTGACTTCTCCCTCATCTCCTTTTTCAGGTGAGTAGATTGACAAGTGAGCGTCGTAAACTGAGCTGTCCTCTAGACCTCTAGAGCAGGATGGACCTTTGGATGGGATTAACAGGAGGTCTGTGGCAGGTATTATACATGTCACACACTGGCCTGCATCAACAACCATTGGAGTGATGTGCTTATGGTAGCTACTGTATTAAGGCTTAGTTTACTGCAGTAATAAGGGACAGAATTGGAGTTGAGGCCATACCATATTTGCTGATATTGGTTCTATTTAGTTATCCGGTTTTGTTTTTGGATTCAGCTTTGGATTTTTACCAAAAATTTTCAAAAAAGCTAAAATCACATAATTTGGGCCTTTTTTGTTCCTAGAGTATTATTAACCTCAATAACATTAATTTCAAATCATTTACAGTCAATTTTGACCACCTCACAGCTCACAATACTGTTTTCATCTGCTTCCACCCACCTCCGTGAGTTTTGGTGCTGTAAGTCTTTTTGCCAAATAAGGTCTACTTTGTCCATAAAATATCTGGATTTTTAAGAGTATGTGGCTACAAGTTGGAATCAGGAGTGCTAATATATACCAGCAATGAAGACAAAATGAGCCGCAGTACCATTCGGTACCATCAGGAGAAAAAGTTCAGTCTATAGAAGGATGATCCATCATTTGCTGGGTCGCAAGCTTTTGTTCACCCCACTTACATCCATTGCTCTTCTTCCCCCTTTCGTCCATCTCTATCTCCCTCTTTCTACCATCTCTCTCCTTCTTTCTTCCTTTTATCTCTCTCCCTCTGCCTGCCATCTCTATACTTCCCTCTCATGTTCCTCTTCCTCCGCTTTACCACTTTTTCCTCCCATTTCTCTTTCTGCCATCTTTCATCTCTCACCATCCTCTTCCAATCTCTCTCTTCTTTGATCTTCCACTTACTCCCTTTCCCACGTCTTCCTCCCATATCTTCCCTCTTCCTCTCTCTTCTTCCTGCTAATTCTCCCTCCTCTCATTTCTCTACAGTATGTCTTATCTCTCTCCTATTATCTTGCTCTGTCTCCATCCCTTCTCTCTCTTTTTGTCTGTTTGCCCCCCCCTCTCTTTCCTATACAGGACCTTTTATCAAGTGTGTGGGAATGGGTGATGTTATGGCCTAGTTTGAGACATTCATTATTCTTTGTTGTCTGGGGAACTAATTTTACTGGGTAAGAAAGAGGTAATGTCTGTCAGGCAGCCAGTGACACAAACAAATTAACCCATTAAGTCATGGTACCATAAATGTATCCATTCTTGGCACCACTGGTTACCAGAGTAAAATAAAGGTCACTTCCTGTTACTGAATAATATTTGTTAACACAAGACTACAGGCGGGATGTAATGAAGTCCCAGGATGCAGGACAAACTCAGACTTTTTTTAAAGGAGCAATCATGGTTTAGCCTTGTAAATACGACAGGTGATTGATAAGTACCCTTGTTAGGCAAAAAAAAAAAATTTTATTGGGAAAATTTGTATTTAATTTTCAACATAGTCCCCTTTTAGCTTGATACACTTGACCCAATGATATTCCAATGTTTTCAAGCCCTCCAAAAAATAGGATTTGTCAAACTCTGGGAAATAGGCTTCAGTTATGCCCAAATGTTCATGTAGGATATTCTGCACACATTCAAATTAGATGCCGACGATCTCAAGACTCTCTCTGATCTTCACTCGCCGGTCTGCCAATACAATATCATGGATTTAGTTGACCATTTCATCTGTAGTCACCTCAATTGGCCGACCTGGATGCTCTTCATCGAGGACGGATGTATGACCACGCTTGAATTCATTGAACCAATATCTGATGGTTGTCATCGAAGGTGAAAGGTCCCCATAAATGGCTTCCAACTTTTCTTTGATTTCCTCACACATCTTCCCATCCAAAAACTAGAATCTAATCACCGATCACTACTGCACTTTCGCCATAGTTAGTAAAAACTCAAACTTCCACCAGCTACCAAAACAAAAGTACACTATGAATTTATCTGAAATTCTGACAGTTGTTGTATGACAGATGACACTAAACGATGATATAGAGGTTTGATGTCAGTGGCGCCATCTGTCTTCAAACATGGGTACTTATCAATCACCCCTCGTAATCACCCCTTTAAAAAAAATTCTCAGTTTGGCTTGCTTCCTGCATGCCCACCAAACTTGTACTTCATTACATCCATCCCTGCAAGTCAAAATGAACATACTTATATTTGTTCCCCTAAAAATATCTATTTAATGTTTCTATAGTTATATTTTTGTAGTGTTTCTACATTTATGACTGAATTGGTTTCCACCATTGTTCAAAATATGTAAACCCTCTATCTGTTAAATGGGTGTGACACGTGTGACTGGCGTCTGGGATGCTGGCGGTCAAAAAAACTACATGGGTCAGATAAGTATACTTACCCTCCCCCCCAACCCTAACCCTCCCCTCTGCAGCCTAACCCTAACCCTCCCTGGTGGTGCCTAAACCTACCCCCTTTCCCCGTAGCCTAACACTAATTTACCCTTCCCCACAGCCTAACCATTACCTCCCTAGTGTTGCCTAAACCTACTCCCCACCCCAGCCTAGCCTAGCATACTTACAGTTGGGATGCTGGCTAGCGGAATTCCAGTGTCGGCAATTCGAGTGATGTGGGGATTGCGGCACCAGCATTCTGGCCACGTGGCAAGATTCAGGTGCCACAATTTTGACTGTCGGCATCCTGACCACATCCCTGTTACATGTGTTTAAAATAAACACAGTACTGTAATTACTGCAGTTTTTGTCTTATTGATAATCTTAAGGCCACCAGTAAAATGGTCACCTATATCTGAGTAACGTCTTAATCTCAATATGGCTGGAGTCATTTACAATCACTGGGTTAAACCAATCAACAAAATGACTGCCTTTAGTTTAGTGATGTCTTGTTTTTAATATGGCATCATTATACACAATGTATTGTATTGTGTGCAGCTTGTCCACATTGACTTGATAAGTATAGTACATGTTCTCATTGGTGACTAGTCTAATTATTTGTGTCCTTAATTTACAACTACTCCTCAAACCTTGCAAGCAAGGGCATAGCATAGGGAGTGCTGTTGCTATGGGGCCCAGAGCTGAGAGGGCCCACCTCTCCTGTCAAAGTCACATGTGTTGTATACATTTTTCACCATTGGGTGGTACATAGTGGTCTTCACAAACTTTTGCCTTGAAGCTTACAATATATCTAGTAATGCCTCTTGACCTGGAGGGCATTATAATGTTACAAAATAAGAACTGGGGGTAATTGTAGTGTCGCACAATATGAAGTGGAGGTACTACATGTCATATTGTGAATTGGGGGTACTGTGTTGCATAATGTGTACCGGCAGCCCTACAATGTGACATAATGTGAAATAGGAAACTACTATGGTTCCACGACCGCAGAGAGCTGCCTCTCTAGAAGCATTTTAACAGGGGCCACTTCAATATGTTGCTATGGGGCCCACAATGTGCTGGCTACGCCCCTGCTAACCCTAACCCTCCGAGGGTAGACTAGTGTCAGGATCCTGGCGTTGGTATTCTGACTACCAGGTTTCCGACAGCCGGGATCCCGACTGCTTCCCGTATCAGCTATACAACAAATATACAATAGATATGGGGGTATTTATAATCTTTTCATGTAAATTATGAGTAAATACAGTATAAAATGATCCGCTCATTGTTTACCAAATCATGCATCCTATAGGAATTTTGTTTCCTGCAGTAGTAACTGTTTAATAAGAAATCCAAACAAGTGTCTGCAACATGTTATTACATAGCCAGAGCAATAATGAGTGGAGTGCTATCTGTTGGAAATGTGTGTAGATACAGTAAAACTATCATCAGTAACATCTTCGCTATATCATGTCTCTAGCACCCTCAACAGATACACCCTAATAGACGGGGTCATACTGTATATCCAAGGTGTCAAGCTATACAGTATATACTGTATGTATACACACCCTTCCTGAACTCAATGCTTCCAGATGCAAAGGGACAGATGTCTATGATATGCAGAAATTAATGAATGTTGGTACTGTAGGCATGTGTGGTACAGAAATGTGTCTTTTTGCACCCCACAAATGTACGTAGAGTACTTCCAGCGTTAACCTTCAACCTTGGAGTGCAAAACAAAGAAGTTTCAAGTTACAAATCAAATACAATGATTTCACAAAATTTGTATGGACAAAATGTAAATTTTGTCTGTACACAGTCCCAAGTCAATTGCTGTTTCCTCTTGTTCCATTATTGTTTAACCAAATGCAACAGGTACTTAATTATCAGTATGTAAGTTTCTGTCTTTTAATGATTATCTAGGAAAATTTATGGATTTCTTCTAAAGGAAATGTGATCATTATGTGATATATTATTGCTCAATTATTACTTCCAGCTGGACCCCATTAACTTGTATGCAGGAAAATTTGATTATACCTTTCCATGTAATTACTTGCCATAAATATGCTAATTGAAGTAGCTCTGAATTTCCTAATTATGTGCTTACATATTCATGTTAATGATTTAAAGTAGGGGTTCTCAACTCTATCCCTCAAGTACCACCAACAGATCATCTTTTGTGGATTTCTTCAAACGTGCACAGGTGAGTTCATCTATTTTGTTGGGTCAGTAATTATCCCACCTGCTTCCACAGATAGAAATCCTGAAAACATGACCTGTTGGGAAAACTTGAGGGTTGAGGGGGCTATTTAGTAGCAGATTCTACTGAGATGCGATCGCATCTCCCCGCAGTGCGCACACGCAGGACCCGCACTGCCAAACCGAAGTTTACAAGCTCACACCTCATATCAGGTAGAAACTCACAGGCAGCAGACTTCATCTCTTACAATCTCTAGGCAGTCACATAATAAAGCATAAACTATTAACTTAAGATGCAGTTCGGACCATGGAGGTAATTCAGAGTTGATCGCAGCAGCAAATTTGTTAGCAATTGGGCAAAACCATGGGGGTCATTCCGAGTTGTTCGCTCGCTAGCAGATTTTAGCAGCATTGCACACGCTAGGCCGCCGCCCTCTGGGAGTGTATCTTAGCTTGGCAGAATAGCGAACGAAAGATTAGCAGAATTGCGAATAGAAAATTCTTAGCAGTTTCTGAGTAGCTCCAGACCTTCTCACAGATTGCGATCAGCTCAGGCCGTTTAGTTCCTGGTTTGACGTCACAAACACGCCCTGCGTTCAGCCAGCCACTCCCCCGTTTCTCCAGACACTCCCGCGTTTTTCCCTGACATGCCTGCATTTTTCCGCACACTCACAGAAAACGGCCAGTTTCCGCCCAGAAACACCCACTTCCTGTCAATCACACTCCAATCACTACAACGATGAGCATTCTTCGTTCGGTCGTGAGTAAATGTAATAAGTTTTGTGTTAAAATATTTAGCGCATGTGCACTGCGTACCATGCGCATTTTAGCCTTAATTGTTCCGTTGCGAAAATGGGCAACGATCGATCAACTCGGAATGACCCCCCATGTGCACTGCAGGGGGGGCAGATATAACATGTGCAAAGAGAGTTAGATTTGGCTGGGTTATTTTGTTTCTGTGCAAGGTAAATACTGGCTGCTTTATTTTTACAGTGCAATGTAGATTTCAGTTTGAACACACACACACACACGGCAAATCCTGTAAAATTAATTTGGATAATAATAACCCTTTTATTTGGAGATACTATAATAATATGCAGCACAGGCGAGCGTACCCCTATACCACACAGGGCAAACCCTGTAAAAATGATATGTATATAACCCTTTTATTTGGAGTAAATAATATATAGCACAGGACACCACCACTGGACTTATGGCAGCACAAGACAGCACCACTGGACTGGACTTATACGGCAGTACTCCTGGACTTATATGGCAGTACCCATGGAGTTGTACGGCAGTGTCAGACAGGATGGCACTTTAAAAACTAAGCCCCAAACAGCACATGATGCAAAGAAGAAATAGAGGTGCAAGATGGAATTGTCCTTGGGCCCTCCCACCCATCCTTATGTTGTATAAACAGGACATGCACACTTTAAGAAACCAATCATTTCAGTGACAGGGTCTGCCACACGACTGAGGCTGAAATTACTGGTTTGTTTGGGCCCTCACCAAAAAAGAAGCAATCATTCTCTCCATGCACAAACTGGCTCTACAGAGGCAAGATGTCGACCTCATCCTCATCCTCCAATTCCTCACCCCTTTCACTGTGTACATCCTCCTCCTCCTCACAGAGTATTAATTTGTCCCCACTGGAATCCACCATCACAGGTCCCTCTGTACTTTCTGGAGGCAATTGCTGGTAAAGGTCTTCCTGGGGGAATTTATAATTCATTTTGATGAACATCATCTTCTCCATATTTTGTGGAAGTAACCTTCTGCGCCGATCGCTGACAAGGCTACTGGCTGCACTAAACACTTTCAGAGTACACACTAGATGGGGGACAACTTAGGTAAAATAAAGCCAGTTTGTGCAAGGGCATCCAAATTGCCTCTTTTTCCAGCCAGTATACATACGGACTGTCTGACATGCCTACTTGGATGCTGTCACTCATATAATCGTCCACCATTCTTTCAATGGTGACAGAATCATATGCAGTGACAGTAGACATGTCAGTAATCGTTGGCAGGTCCTTCAGTCCGGACCAGATGTCAGCACTCACTCCTGACTGCCCTGCATGACCACCAGCGGGTGGGCAAGGAAATCTTATCCTTTTCCTCGCAGCCCCAGTTGTGGGAGAAAGTGAAGGAGGAGCTGTTGACGGGTCACGTTCTGCTTGAGTTGACAATTTTCTCACCAGCAGGTCTTTGAACCTCGGCAGACTTGTGTCTGCCAGAAAGAGAGATACAACATAGGCTTTAAACCTAGGATCGAGCATGGTGGCCAAAATGTGCTCTTATTTCAACAGACTGACCACCGTTGAATCTTGACAAAGCAAATGAAGGGCTCCATCCACAAGTCCCACATACTTTGCGGTATAACTCTGTCTTAGCGCCTCCTTCAATTTCTCCAGATGCTTCTGCAAAAGCCTGATGAGGGGAATGACCTGACTCAAGCTGGCAGTGTCTGAACTGACTTCACGTGTGGCAAGTTCAAAGGGTTGGAGAACCTTGCACAAGGCTGAAATCATTCTCCACTGTGCTTGAGTCAGGTGCATTCCCCCTCCTTTGTCTATATCGTAGGTGGATGTATAGGCTTGAATGGCCTTTTGCTGCTCCTCCATTCTCTGAAGCATATAGAGTGTTGAATTCCACCTCATTACCACTTCTTGCTTCAGGTGATGGCAGGGCAGGCTCAGACGTGTTTGATGGTGCTCCTGTCTTTGCACTCGGTGGCTGAATGCCAAAAGTGGCCCACAATTTTTCGGGCCACCGACAGCATCTCCTGCATGCCCCTGTTATTTAAAAAAAATTCTGCACCACCAAATTAATTGTATGTGCAAAATATGGTACATGCTGGAATTTGCCCAGATGTAATGCACGCACAATATTGGTGGCGTTGTCCGATATCACAAATCCCAAGAAGAGTCTAATTGGGGTAAGCCAATGTGCAATGATGTCCCTCAGTTTCCATAAGAGGTTGTCAGCGGTGAGCATCTTACGGAAAGCAATGATACATAGTGTAGCCAGCCTTGGGAATGAGTTGGCATTTGCAAGATGCTGCTACTGGTGCCGCTGCTGTTGTTGTTGACGCGGGAGGCAATACATCTACCAAGTGGGCTGTCACAGTCATATAGTCCTTAGTTTGCCCTGTTTCACTTGTCCACATGTCCGTGGTTAAGTGGACAGTGGGTACAACTGCATTTTGTAGGACACTGAGGACATTTTTTCTGATGTCTCTGTACATTCTCGGTATCGCCTGCCTAGAGAAGTGGAACCTAAATGGGATTTGATACCGGGGACACAGTACCTCAAACAATTCTCTAAGTCCCACTGAACTAATGGCGGATACCGGATGCACGTCTAACACCAACACAGCTGTCAAGGCCTCAGTTATCCACTTTGCAAAAGGATGACTGCTGTCATATTTCATCTTCCTCACAAAGGACTGTTGAACAGTCAATTGCTTAGTTGAAGTAGTACAAGTGGTCTTCTGACTTCCCCTCTGGGATGACGATCGACTCCCAGCAGCAGCAGCAGCAGCAACAACAGCAGGCGTACCACTCAGGGATCCCCCAGTGGAATCCCGGTTAGGAGAGGACTCCTCAGTCTTGCCAGTGGCATGGCCTGCAGGACTACTGACGTTCCTGACTGAGGAGGAAGTTGACGTTGAGGGAGTTGGTGGTGTGTCTTGCAGGAGCTTGGGTACAATAGGTGGAAACGATTTAGGTGTCTGTGGACTGCTTGCGCGCTTACCCAAAGTTTCACAACTTGACACTGACTTATGATCAATGCGCTGCAGGTGACATATAAGGGAGGATGTTCCTAAGTGGTTAACATTCTTACCCCTACTTATTACAGATTGACAGAGGCAACACACGGCTTGACACCTGTTGTCCGGATTTGTGGAGAAATAATTCCACACCGTAGACGTGGCTCTATTGGTACTTTGCATAGGCATCACAATAGGCTTCTTCATCCCACGGACAACTGGTGTCTCCCCCGGTGCCTCATTTAAACAAACCACATCACCGTCAGAATCCTCATCGTCAACTTCCTCCTCAGCACCAGCAACACCCATATCCTCATCCTGGTGTACTTCAACAGTGACCTCTTCAATTTGAATATCAGAAACTGGACTGTGGGTGCTCCTTCCAGCACTTGCAGAGGCCGTGAAATTGGTGGAAGGAGCCACCTCTTCCCATCCAGTGTTGAGAAGGTCAGGCATCACAACCGCCAACACACTTGGACTCTCCTTGGGGATTTGTGATACCGTCTTAGAATGCACAGTTCTTTGCTGTGCTTTTTTCATCTTAACTCTTATAATTTTTTCTAGCGGGAGGATGAGGGCTTCCATTGTCATGTGAAGCTGAACCACTAGCCATAAACATAGGCCAGGGCCTTAGCTGTTCCTTTCCACTCCGTGTCTTAAATGGCATATTGGCAAGTTTACATTTCTCCTCAGACTATTTAAATTTCTTTTTTTTGGTCTTTTTACTGAACTTTGGCTTTTTGGAATTTACATGCCCTCTACTATCACATTGGGCATCGGCCTTGGCAGACAATGTTGATGGCATTTCATCATCTATGTCATGACTAGTGGCAGCCGCTACAGCACTAGGAGGAAGTGGTTCTTGATCTTTCCCTATTTTATCCTCCAAATTTTTTTTCTCAATTATTTTTCTGGAGTTATATAACACAGTATGCGGCACAGGAGAGCGTACCCGTACACCTCACAAGGCAAACCCTGTAAAAATTATTTGGATTAAATATTAATAACCCCTTTATTTGGAGTAAATAATATACAGCACAGGACAGCACCACTGAATTTATATGGCAGCACCACTGGACTGGATTTATACGGAATTGTATGGATTTATATGGAATTATACGGCAGGATAACTGGAATTATACGGCAGGATCACTGGAATTATACGGCTGGATTACTGGAATTATACGCCAGTACCAGTGGAATTATACTGCAGGATTACTGTAATTATATGGCAGGATTACTGGAATTATACACCTGTACCACTGTAATTATACAACAGGATCACTGGATTCATACGTCAGTACCACTGGAAGTATACAGCAGGATCACTGGATTTATATGGCAGTACCGCTGGACATATACATCAGTACCGCTGGACATTTATGGCAGTATCAATGGACATATATGACAGGATCACTGGATATATACGGCAGGATCACTGGAATTATATGGCAGGATTACTGGAATCATATGCCAGTACCACTGGAGTTATACGGTAAGATTAATGGAATTATACGGCAGGATTACTGGAATTATACGCCAGTACCACTGGAATTATATAGCAGGATTACTGGAATTATACGGTAGGATTGCTGTAATTATGCGCCAGTGCTTCAATTGTTTTCAGTGATTCCAGTGTGCAGTTCTCCCATAGACTTTCTCTGCAGTACAGCCTGACTCCCTGGTGATTACACTCTGCAGTGTAACCCGACTCTCCAGTGATTAACCCTCTACAGTCTACCCTGATTCACCTGTGTCTGAACTCCGGCTTTCCAGCAGCCATTCTGCAGCTTCTTCTACAGCTCTCCAGCGATCCCCAGCATCAGTTCATGCTTCACCTGTGCTTCTAAGTACAATAGTGCATTTCTATCTGCGAACCCCAGCTTCACTCAAAGCTTACCAACGATCCCCAGCATCACTTTATGCTTCACCCGTGCTTCTAAGTACAATAGTGCATACCACTTATACTTCAGATTACTGGTCACAACCAGTAATATTTCAGAGACTCACTTGTTACTGTTTTGTTTGGTTGCACATTATCTGACTTTTCGTTTAATAAAAGCACTTAAAGATATTCCTGTTGTCGTGGTCACGCCTTCGGGCATTTGGTATACAGCTTCTACGTATGTCCAGAAGTCCTCTCACACCTCCTACATTCCGGTACCCATCAGCCCCTGCAACTGAGGCTCCCAGTCACGGTCATCAGCCCTCAGTTGTGACAAATTATATAGCAGGATTACTGGAATTATATGGCAGGATTACTGGAATTATATGGCAAGATTACTGGAATTATACGCCAGTACCACTGGAATTATACAGCAGGATTACTGGAATTATACGTCAGTACCACTGGAATTATACAGCAGGATTACTGGAATTATATAGCAGGATTACTGGAATTATACACCCGTACCACTGGAATTATACGGCAGGATTATTGGAATTATACGCCAGTACCACTGTAATTATACATCAGGATTACTATAATTATACTGCAGGATTACTGGAATTATACGCCAGTACCACTGTAATTATACTGCAGGATTACTGTAATTATACGCCAGTACCACTGAAATTCTATGTCAGGATTACGGTTTTTATATGGCAGGATTTCTGGAATTATATGGCAGGATTACTGGAATTATACGGCAGGATTACTGAAATTATACGGCAGGATCACTGGACATATATAGCAGTAACACTGGATATATATACGGCAGCACAGGGACACCACCACTGGACTGATGCAGGACAATGCACCACCACTAAACTGATGCAGCACAACATAGCACCCTATACAGCAGCACTGGACATATGGCAGCAGAGGACATCACTGTGACTGGTCACTGGACTGACTGATGCACAGGACACTACCACTGGTCTGATGCAGGACAACACAGCAACACTGTAAGGGACTTATCATACAGCAGCACTGGACATATGGCAGCAGATGACACATCCACTGTGACTGGACTGATGCAGCACAACACACCACCACTGAACTAATGCAGCACAACACAGCACCACTGGACAGCACTGGACATATGGCAGCAGAGGACACAACACTGTGACTGGACAGATGCAGCACAAGACACGGACACTGAGGACACTAAGAGAATGGAGACACCCCCTCTCTCTACACTCTCCAATGCCGGAGTGAAAATGGCGGCGACGCGTAGCTCCTTATATGGAATCCAAACCCCGCGAGAATCCGACAGCGGGATGATAACGTTTTGGTTTCCGAGTTAGGTGGGAAAACCCGAGCCTGACTCGGATCTGGGCTCGGAATGTAAAGTCCGGTAGGGTTAGGTTCTCTAAGAACCGAACCCGCTCATCTCTAATATATATATATTTATAGATAGATATATATATATATATATATATATATATACACACACATACATATATATAGTGGTGCTTAAACATATTTCTACAGCAACAATATACTGTAATACTATATTCTGTATACAGTATCTCTGTAGTTTTTATCTGTGTGTAGTAGTGTGTATATCCCAGGTAAGGATTAAATATTTGTATGTTACATGGCTAACACATGAATAGAGGTTTAGGGGAGATAATGAGAAAAAAGACATATATTCTTACCTCTCTAGGGAACAGCCATCCACCCCACGTCTTCCACAACAGAGTCGGACGTAGCTATAGACAAATTAGGTAGATGCTTAGGGTATTTGGAATGCTTAGGAGCATTCCACGCCTAAAGTCGGCTCAGCATGACAGTGGGTAGCTAATCAGTGCCCCTTGCATACAGTCCGTAATGTGTGTATACTCTGTACTTTATATACTCCATCATGGTGGCGGCAGTTGTTGGGTAATTTGCTCCGGTGTAGTGGCATCACAGTCATACCCAGCCAATAGCAGGTCGCCCCTAATGCTGAGTGGTTGCTGCTATGACAAGCCGCGCCCCTATTGGTGATTTATAAAGAGGCAGTTAATTGTCTGAGAAAGGTAGGGGGGGGGAGGCATGGCGTAGTATCCCGCCAAGACTTGCATGTTGAGTGCTGCGCATAGCGGTGTATAGCGGGTATGCGGTGGCCACGGTGGAAGGTAGGACCCCCATCAGCAACATGTCTAATCACATTGCGCTGAGTACTTTGTGCTGCTGGGGTGACACTGCACACTGAGCCGGCAGAGTCAGCTACTGTGCATCGCATGCTGGTGCCCTATGCTCAGGCGATCACAGCTTCCCAGCCCCTAGGTGATGTGTGACATACTGCTCAGTGCCGCTGTGCATTGTGGTGTGAGTGCTGGCAGCTGACACACTACTGCAGGATGCTGCCGGTGGGGATTTGGTGGAGGGAACTCTTTCATACATGGGTCCCTACTAGTAAGAGCTATTGCACAGACTCTGCTGCTGATCCTATGAAGAGGGTGTGTGACTTGTTAACATACATGACATGATATAGGTGATGGTCACAGGCTCTGCCTCAGTGCTGCCCAGCAGCTGACCTTCTACACTGAGGGATGAAGCCCAATAAAACGGCCTCTAAACTTCCATGGCCCCCTTCTCATGATGACATGACTGCCTAATCTACTGGGGCTGTGCAGTCAGAACACCAACCCCCCAATTCCTCTGTTTTACTGCTGTCCGGCTCCTTCATAAATGACAAATGTGTATTGTACATGTACTCTGTCTAGCCTACAATTTGGACCATAGGGTAATTGTATTTATGTGCTGCATGATTCCATTAAGTTTCAAATAGTAGTTTGTCACGCAATAGAAGATTGCAGGTAACTTATTACAGCAGAATGGGTTAATTGTATCATGGTATAATGTGTGACGTCTGCATGTGGAAACTGGTTATTAGCACTGTATACTGGGTGACGGCAGCATGCAGTGGTATTGCAGTCTAGCTGTGGGTGACGACAGCAGCGTGCAGTCATTTTGATGGCTTAATAACTCTTCTTTGGACACACATGGGGCGAGATGTAATGAAGTCCGAGTTTGGCGACCATGCAGGATGCTGGCGGAACTGGTACAAGGCTAAAAGATGCCTTGTACATGATTGCCCATTTAAAAAAAAAAACGGCCAAGTTCAGCCAGCATCCCACACAGCCACCGAACTGTGACTCCATTACATCCCAGCCCTAGTCCTTAAAATGCTAAGGAAGATATTTATATAATATGATCTTTTATTTTAAAGCTGGAGTTGCAGTTAGTACATTTCTACCATTTCTGATGTCAGAGCCCTGCTTTATATGCCTGTCTGGAGAACTTTACTAAATGAATGCTTCCTTCGCACCCTCTTGTGTCTTGTATAATGTTTCTTCTCTAATATACAACTGTTACTGTCACATGGAGAAAGTTGTCAACTCCTGACACCTGAGATTCAGGACCCAACTTCTGTCACAAAATGTCAGAAAGTGACATGATGGGGAAAAGGAGGCTAGAGAGTAGAAACAATACAGTATAGTTTAGTGTGAATAAGGTGCAATATGGTGTGGTGTAACGTATAAAGGGTACCACTGTGCTATGTAATGTGAATACGGAGTACTACTGTGGTGTAATGTGAATAAGGAGCAAAGTGGTGCAGTGCAATGTGCATAAGGAGTGATGCAGTGCAGTATAATGTGAGTAAGGCGCAAAGCAATGTAATGTGTATAAAGAGCAAAGCAGTGCGGCATAATGTGTACAAGGAGTGATGCAGTGCAGTGTAATGCGTATAAGTAGCAATGCAGTGCGGTGTAATGTGATTAAGGAGTGATACAGTGCGGTGTAATGTGTATAAGGAGCGAAGCGGTGTAATGTGTGTATATAGGGCCTAATTCAGACCTGATCGCAAAACTACGATCAGTTACTCAGACATGCGGGGGGACGCCCAGCACAGGGCTAGTTCGCCCCGCATGTAAAGCCCTACCCCATCCCCCGCACAGGTACAAAAGCATCACACAGCGGCGATGCTTTTGTACCTGAAGAGTAGCTCCCTACCAGCGCAGCTCCAGCGCGCTGGCAGGGAGCTACCCGTCGCTGTCCGGGTCATAAAAGCTGCATGTGACGTCACGCAGCCACCGCAGCCCGCCCCCCGCATGGTCCAGGCATGCCTGCGTTGACTGGACTGCGGCCCAACGCTGCCAGCCTGCCCCCTCCCGCACATCGACCGCCTTTGCCTATCAATCAGGCAGAGGCAATCGCTGGACTGAGATGGCCATCGGCTGTCTGGCATGCACCATCACACTGCGGCACCGGCGCATACGCAGTTCAGACCTTATTGGCTGCTGTGCGAAAACAAACAACAGCGATCAGGTCTGAATTAGGCCCAAAGAATTAGGCCCAGTGTGGTGTAATGTGTATAAGGAGTGATGCAGTGCTGTGTAATGTGAATAAGGAGCAATACTGTGCGGTTTAAAGTACATGAGGGGCAATATGATGCAGTGTAATGTGAAAAGCGGCACCACTGTGCATAACGTGAATAAGGAACACTATCATGTCATTTGAATAAGCTCCCTATTTAAAATTTGGGAGGTGGGGTTGCTTATACTGTTGCTGACACAGGGCACCATAATGTCTAGTTATAGCTCTGTTGATGAGGATTGCTTTGGGTGAGGGGTGATGGGTGTTGCTGGCTGCTGCTATGATATGTGCTGATGGGTGCTGTGCTGGGAGAGGGGTGTTGGGTCAGAGGCAGAACTAGCAGCGGTGCTAGGCTGCACCAACCAAAATCTTACCTAGGGCATCAAATTGGTTAGGGTCTGGAATAGATCACAGTTGGTGAGGACTCTGGCATCATGTGCCAGTCCAGGCCACCCTATGAAAACATCTGTGAAAGAAAAAAAAGGTTTATTTAATTTTACTCTGTAGTTTAGAAACAAAAAAATGGATATGAAACACTCATTAGTACAAAAGTACTTATCAATATCTGTGATCAATGACAGGCTGAAGTATAATTGAATGCCACTCCAATTATAATAGTCTACGAGGTTGTCACAAGGGTTATGATGGGGATGTGGCTTCCATCTATGGCACCAGCACACTACAGATACCCCACCTCAGTAAGCCTTGGATGATGTCATCTAGGTGCTGTTCTTCCAGCAAGGAGATGAATCACTGGTACACAAATGCCCACATGACCTTGCAGACTATGCAAATCACAGCAGGAGAGTGTAAGTACCTTTCAGGGGTAGCATACCACCAGAGTGCTATTGCTAATCTCCTGTTTGGGTCGGATTATGGGCTTTCTGAAGTGGGTTGTCTGCTTCGTCAGTGCAGGTGCCAGTAGATCCAATATATAATAAAATGTAGCATATGACATGCAGAAGAAGCCATCCACTGCTCCTCTTGGATAGTTTCCACATTATCTGATCTCTCATGGTGCTCATTCTTATAATCGATATGACAATAAAGTGATGGTATAGTTTATTGTCTTAAATTTACTCTTAAATTATACTGAGAACATTTTCTAAAAAATACATAAAATATATCTAATCACAACAGTTTTCAATGCACAATATACCTGTTACAAGTTTTGACAATAAATGTTTACTTAATACAACCACATTTATATATATTCTACTGGAACTCTGTAGAATGGATTGCTGTACAGTACCTGAAATAACTTCCGATTAAGTGGTATATATTATTACACAATACATTAACTTGTTGTAATGATACTCTTGAACAGTTGCACTTTCTTTAATAACAGGCAATTCTGCAGCAAAACTAATTACTTATACTTTATGATGAATTCAATGCAAAATATTATTAAACTTTCACAATTTCAGCAATATCCTATAGAACACAATCTAATCACATATAAATGACTTTAACCTTGGGGCCACATCACAGTTCAGCTGAATTACTCTCGTTGTTGCACTGATGCTAACATGGATTACTTGCTAGTTTAGCGAGTAGTAATATCAGAATGCAGGTTATCACTAATTTAGGAAACATTGCTTGTAACAAATTAGCTGTGAAGAAGTGTTTTTCTAAGTAGCTGAGCCTTTGAGTGCAACTTATCTTGCACATTAAGGAGTATATTGAATTGAAGTCGAAAGCTGCCGTCTGTCGAAGAGACGGCAGTTTTCGACTTTTTTAGGTTAGAAGGGGTTCCGACTTATTCAATCTAACCCCAAATTATTCGACAAGTTGAGGAAATAGACTTGTCGAAAAGCACGTGGATCGCTGAATAGCTGCCAATCCACGTGTTTGTGTCGAAAACGGTTTTGGCACCCTTTTCGACCATCTCAATTCGACTTTTAAAAAAGTCGAAGTGAGATGCGGGAGCAGAGACTGGGAGAGCCGCGGGCAGCCAGATGGGGAGAGCAGCGCCGGAGGATGTCACAGCCGCCGCTGACAGCAGCATCCACCCGACCCAGCAAGCGAGACCTCGCTTGTTGGAGCTGGGTGGACACTGCCGTGAGCGGCGGCTGTGATGCAGGGACGGGGAGAGTTGGGACGGGGAGAGGCAGAGAGATGGGGGAGAGCAGCGGGCAGACGGGGGAGAGCAGCGCTACAGCAGCGGCTATATAGCCGCTGCTGTAGCGCTGCTCTCCCCCATCTGCCCGCAGCTCTCCCCTGTCTCAGCTCCCGCATCTCAATTTGACTTTTTTAAAAGTCGAACTGAGATGACATTGAATAGCCCAGGTCGGATCCATTCCGACAAATGAATGTCAGAATGGATTCGACTTCAATTTAATATACCCCTAAGCTTCCTGCTGGATTGCATCTGAATAAAGAGTTTTTTTCCTTTACTAAAGTCAGGGATAAAGTGCCTGGAGGTTTCAGTACATTCAATCTGTGGTAACTGTAAAATCACTAGGTTTACAGGAACAGCCCACGTCAAAACCCTCTGCTCAAAATGGCTGCCTCCCAAGTGCCAGCAGTCCCAGCACTCAGCTGTTTACTGTGCCAGCGCCTGCCAGCTACAGCTTTAACAGTTTCCCTGCTGCAAGTCACCAAGCATACAGTTAGGCTGCATCTTGGAAAGGGCAAAAGAGCCCAGAAGTCACTTAAATGCCTGTGGGAGCCCTGATGGGGTATCACACTTCTAACACCTGCGATAGGGGATGGGATGGCTCCCGCATGGTATCACTCAGCCTGCGCTGCAACAAGCAATGATGCAGCTGCTGGATTATGAGATGGGACCCATCGGTGAATTCAACATGCTGCAGATGGCTGAATTTTTTGAGTCTGACCCTGGCCCACTGGCCGTCATCACACAGCATAGCTGAAGCCCTGTCAGTTCACTGCGGGCTCCAGTCCATGTAGAACATCAATGAACACTATCTATATAATTCTGTAAATTGTGTGTGCTTATATACTGTATACAGTACACACACACACACACACACACACACACACACACACACAACAACATACATAGTTTTCCTTTTTTTAAACTATATGAACCAATACATGAATTTATAATCCCTTAATTTACAAGTAGGGTATATGAAACAAATATAAATAATGTTAATAACTAAAATAAAATAACACATAAGACCAATATGCATTTATAGTAGCTTATTATGTATGTGGCCAAATGAATATATCTTCATTATAGGGACCAAGATAAAATACGAATTTGATTACTCAGAGATTGATTAAACAAGGATGAGGTGCATTGACATTGTAGAGTATACTCAATACACATTGCTAATTGAAACCTTACTAATGTCTTCACAGACGGAACATTTGAATTCTGCTTAGCCTTCTCCATTGATGGAACATAGCACCTCATTCAGCTTCATAAACCTCCTAATGATAGTGTGTGGACCCTTATTCAAAAGTAAAGCATTCAATACCTTTAATACCAAGAAATAATGACACGGAGACTTGAATTTGGCAGAAAATTGTTAGCTATTTATTGTACCCTAACGATTGGACCTGCCAACGATTACTGACATGTCGTCTACTGTCACTTCATATGATTCTCTCACCATTGAAAGAATGGTGGAGGATTATATGAGTGACCGCATCCAAGTAGGCACGTCAGACAGTCCGTACGTATACTGGCAGGAAAAAGAGGCAATTTGGAGGCCCTTGCTCAAACTGGCTTTATTCTACCTAAGTTGCCCTCCCTCCAGTGTGTACTCCGAAAGAGTGTTTAGTGCAGCCGCTCACCTTGTCAGCAATCGGCGTACAAGGTTACTTCCAGAAAATGTGGAGAAGATGATGTTCATCAAAATTAATTATAATCAATTCCTCCGTGGAGACATTCACCAGCAGCAATTGCCTCCACAAAGTACAGAGGGACCTGTGATGGTGGATTCCAGTGGGGACGAATTAATAATCTGTGAGGAGGGGGATGTACACAGTGAAAGGGGTGAGGAATCGGAGGATGATGATGAGGTGGACATCTTGCCTCTGTAGAGCCAGTTTGTGCAAGGAGAGATTGATTGCTTCTTTTTTTGGTGGGGGCCCAAACCAACCAGTCATTTCAGTCACAGTCGTGTGGCAGACCCTGTCGCTGAAATGATGGGTTCGTTAAAGTGTGCATGTCCTGTTTATACAACATAAGGGTGGGTGGGAGGGCCCAAGGACAATTCCATCTTGCACCTCTTTTTCTTTAATTTTTCTTTGCATCATGTGCTGTTTGGGGACAATTTTTTTGAAGTGCCATCCTGCCTGACACTGCAGTGCCACTCCTAGATGGGCCAGGTGTTTGTGTCGGCCACTTGTGTCGCTTAGCTTAGTCACACAGCGACCTTGGTGTGCCTCTTTTTTTCTTTGCATCATGTGCTGTTTGGGGACTATTTTTTTGAAGTGCCATCCTGCCTGACACTGCAGTGCCACTCCTAGATGGGCCAGGTGTTTGTGTTGGCCACTTGTGTCGCTTAGCTTAGTCACACAGCGACCTTGGTGTGCCTCTTTTTTTCTTTGCATCATGTGCTGTTTGGGGACAATTTGTTTGAAGTGCCATCCTGCCTGACACTGCAGTGCCACTCCTAGATGGGCCAGGTGTTTGTGTCGGCCACTTGTGTCGCTTAGCTTAGTCACACAGCGACCTTGGTGTGCCTCTTTTTTTCTTTGCATCATGTGCTGTTTGGGGACTATTTTTTTGAAGTGCCATCCTGCCTGACACTGCAGTGCCACTCCTAGATGGGCCAGGTGTTTGTGTCGGCCACTTGTGTCGCTTAGCTTAGCCATGCAGCGACCTCGGTGCAAATTTTAGGACTAAAAATAATATTGTGAGGTGTTCAGAATAGACTGGAAATGAGTGGAAATTATGGTTATTGAGGTTAATAAAACTATGGGATCAAAATGACCCCCAAATTCTATGATTTAAGCTGTTTTTTAGGGTTTTTTGTAAAAAAACACCCGAATCAGGCAAAAATTTTTCGGTGAGGTTTTGCCAAAACGCGTCCGAATCCAAAACACGGTCGCGGAACCGAATCCAAAACCAAAACACTAGAGATGAGCGGGTTCGGTTTCTTTGAATCCGAACCCGCACGAACTTCACTTTTTTTTCCACGGGTCCGAGCGACTCGGATCTTCCCGCCTTGCTCGGTTAACCCGAGCGCGCCCGAACGTCATCATGACGCTGTCGGATTCTCGCGAGGCTCGGATTCTATCGCGAGACTCGGATTCTATATAAGGAGCCGCGCGTCGCCGCCATTTTCACTCGTGCATTGAGATTGATAGGGAGAGGACGTGTCTGGCGTCCTCTCCATTAGAATAGAGATAGATAGATTAGATAGAGAGAGATTGTGCAGAGTCGCAGACAGAGTTAGTTTACCACAGTCAGTGACCAGTGCAGTTGCTAGTTAACTTTTATTTAATATAATATATCCGTTCACTTCTCTCTGCTATATCCGTTCTCTGCCTGAAAAAAAAAACGATACACAGCACAGTCAGTCACACAGTGTGACTCAGTCTGTGTGCACTCAGCTCAGCCCAGTGTGCTGCACAGTCATCAATGTATAAATTAAAAGCTTATAATTAATTGTGGGGGAGACTGGGGAGCACTGCAGGTTGTTAGCAGGAGCCAGGAGTACAATTATATTAATTAACAGTGCACACTTTTGCTGCAGGAGTGGTGACCAGTGCCTGACCACCAGTATAGTATTGTTGTATACTACTAATATCTCTTTAAATATCAACCAGTCTATATTAGCAGCAGACACAGTACAGTGCGGTAGTTCACGGCTGTGGCTACCTCTGTGTCGGCACACGGCAGGCAGTCCGTCCGACCAGAATTGTATTATTTATTATTATATACCTACCACCTAACCGTGGTTTTTTTTTCATTCTTTATACCGTCATAGTGTCATCCTAATTGTTACGAGTATACTACTATCTCTTTATCAACCAGTGTACAGTGCGGTAGTTCACGGCTGTGGCTACCTCTGTGTCGGCACACGGCAGGCAGTCCGTCCGACCAGAATTGTATTATTTATTATTATATACCTACCACCTAACCGTGGTTTTTTTTTCATTCTTTATACCGTCATAGTGTCATCCTAATTGTTACGAGTATACTACTATCTCTTTATCAACCAGTGTACAGTGCGGTAGTTCACGGCTGTGGCTACCTCTGTGTCGGCACACGGCAGGCAGTCCGTCCGACCAGAATTGTATTATTTATTATTATATACCTACCACCTAACCGTGGTTTTTTTTTCATTCTTTATACCGTCATAGTGTCATCCTAATTGTTACGAGTATACTACTATCTCTTTATCAACCAGTGTACAGTGCGGTAGTTCACGGCTGTGGCTACCTCTGTGTCGGCACACGGCAGGCAGTCCGTCCGACCAGAATTGTATTATTTATTATTATATACCTACCACCTAACCGTGGTTTTTTTTTCATTCTTTATACCGTCATAGTGTCATCCTAATTGTTACGAGTATACTACTATCTCTTTATCAACCAGTGTACAGTGCGGTAGTTCACGGCTGTGGCTACCTCTGTGTCGGCACACGGCAGGCAGTCCGTCCGACCAGAATTGTATTATTTATTATTATATACCTACCACCTAACCGTGGTTTTTTTTTCATTCTTTATACCGTCATAGTGTCATCCTAATTGTTACGAGTATACTACTATCTCTTTATCAACCAGTGTACAGTGCGGTAGTTCACGGCTGTGGCTACCTCTGTGTCGGCACACGGCAGGCAGTCCGTCCGACCAGAATTGTATTATTTATTATTATATACCTACCACCTAACCGTGGTTTTTTTTTCATTCTTTATACCGTCATAGTGTCATCCTAATTGTTACGAGTATACTACTATCTCTTTATCAACCAGTGTACAGTGCGGTAGTTCACGGCTGTGGCTACCTCTGTGTCGGCACACGGCAGGCAGTCCGTCCGACCAGAATTGTATTATTTATTATTATATACCTACCACCTAACCGTGTTTTTTTTTTCATTCTTTATACCGTCATAGTGTCATCCTAATTGTTACGAGTATACTACTATCTCTTTATCAACCAGTGTACAGTGCGGTAGTTCACGGCTGTGGCTACCTCTGTGTCGGCAGTCGGCAGGCAGTCCGTCCATCCATAATTGTATTATTATTATAATATATACCACCTAACTGTGGTTTTTTTTTCATTCTTTATACCGTCGTCATAGTGTCATACTAGTTGTTACGAGTATACTACTATCTCTTTATCAACCAGTGTACAGTGCGGTAGTTCACGGCTGTGGCTACCTCTGTGTCGGCAGTCGGCAGGCAGTCCGTCCATCCATAATTGTATTATTATTATAATATATACCACCTAACCGTGGTTTTTTTTTCATTCTTTATACCGTCGTCATAGTGTCATACTAGTTGTTACGAGTATACTACTATCTCTTTATCAACCAGTGTACAGTGCGGTAGTTCACGGCTGTGGCTACCTCTGTGTCGGCAGTCGGCAGGCAGTCCGTCCATCCATAATTGTATTATTATTATAATATATACCACCTAACCGTGGTTTTTTTTTCATTCTTTATACCGTCGTCATAGTGTCATACTAGTTGTTACGAGTATACTACTATCTCTTTATCAACCAGTGTACAGTGCGGTAGTTCACGGCTGTGGCTACCTCTGTGTCGGCAGTCGGCAGGCAGTCCGTCCATCCATAATTGTATTATTATTATAATATATACCACCTAACCGTGGTTTTTTTTTCATTCTTTATACCGTCGTCATAGTGTCATACTAGTTGTTACGAGTATACTACTATCTCTTTATCAACCAGTGTACAGTGCGGTAGTTCACGGCTGTGGCTACCTCTGTGTCGGCACTCGGCAGCCCGTCCATAATTGTATATACCACCTAACCGTGGTTTTTTTTTCTTTCTTTATACATACATACTAGTTACGAGTATACTATCTCTTTATCAACCAGTCTATATATTAGCAGCAGACACAGTACAGTGCGGTAGTTCACGGCTGTGGCTACCTCTGTGTCGGCACTCGGCAGCCCGTCCATAATTGTATACTAGTATCCAATCCATCCATCTCCATTGTTTACCTGAGGTGCCTTTTAGTTGTGCCTATTAAAATATGGAGAACAAAAATGTTGAGGTTCCAAAATTAGGGAAAGATCAAGATCCACTTCCACCTCGTGCTGAAGCTGCTGCCACTAGTCATGGCCGAGACGATGAAATGCCAGCAACGTCGTCTGCAAAGGCCGATGCCCAATGTCATAGTACAGAGCATGTCAAATCCAAAACACCAAATATCAGTAAAAAGCCTCTTTTTTTCTTTGCGTCATGTGCTGTTTGGGGAGGGTTTTTTGGAAGGGACATCCTGCGTGACACTGCAGTGCCACTCCTAGATGGGCCCGGTGTTTGTGTCGGCCACTAGGGTCGCTAATCTTACTCACACAGCTACCTCATTGCGCCTCTTTTTTTCTTTGCGTCATGTGCTGTTTGGGGAGGGTTTTTTGGAAGGGACATCCTGCGTGACACTGCAGTGCCACTCCTAGATGGGCCCGGTGTTTGTGTCGGCCACTAGGGTCGCTAATCTTACTCACACAGCTACCTCATTGCGCCTCTTTTTTTCTTTGCGTCATGTGCTGTTTGGGGAGGGTTTTTTGGAAGGGACATCCTGCGTGACACTGCAGTGCCACTCCTAGATGGGCCCGGTGTTTGTGTCGGCCACTAGGGTCGCTAATCTTACTCACACAGCTACCTCATTGCGCCTCTTTTTTTCTTTGCGTCATGTGCTGTTTGGGGAGGGTTTTTTGGAAGGGCCATCCTGCGTGACACTGCAGTGCCACTCCTAGATGGGCCCGGTGTTTGTGTCGGCCACTAGGGTCGCTAATCTTACTCACACAGCTACCTCATTGCGCCTCTTTTTTTCTTTGCGTCATGTGCTGTTTGGGGAGGGTTTTTTGGAAGGGACATCCTGCGTGACACTGCAGTGCCACTCCTAGATGGGCCCGGTGTTTGTGTCGGCCACTAGGGTCGCTTATCTTACTCACACAGCGACCTCGGTGCAAATTTTAAGACTAAAAATAATATTGTGAGGTGTGAGGTATTCAGAATAGACTGAAAATGAGTGTAAATTATGGTTTTTGAGGTTAATAATACTTTGGGATCAAAATGACCCCCAAATTCTATGATTTAAGCTGTTTTTTAGTGTTTTTGGAAAAAAACACCCGAATCCAAAACACACCCGAATCCGACAAAAAAAATTCGGTGAGGTTTTGCCAAAACGCGTTCGAACCCAAAACACGGCCGCGGAACCGAACCCAAAACCAAAACACAAAACCCGAAAAATTTCAGGCGCTCATCTCTACAAAACACAAAACCCGAAAAATGTCCGGTGCACATCACTAATCCACACCCAGAAGATTGTCAGTGCTTCAATTGTCTTCAGTGATTCCAGTGTGCAGTTCTCCCATGGACTTTCTCTGCAGTACAGCCTGACTCCCTGGTGATTACACTCTGCAGTGTAACCCGACTCTCCAGTGATTAACCCTCTACAGTGTACCCTGATTCACCTGTGTTTGAACTCCGGCTTTCCAGCAGCCATTCTCCAGCTTCTTCTACAGCTCTCCAGCGATCCCCAGCGATCCCCAGCATCACCCGTGCTTCTAAGTACAATAGTGCATACCACTTATACTTCAGATTACTGGTCACAACCAGTAATATTTCAGACACTCACTTGTTACTGTTTTGTTTGGTTGCACATTATCTGACTTTTCGTTTAATAAAAGCACTTAAAGATATTCCTGTTGTCGTGGTCACGCCTTCGGGCATTTGGTATACAGCTTCTACGTCCAGAAGTCCTCTCACACCTCCTACATTCCGGTACCCATCAGGCCCTGCAACTGAGGCTCCCAGTCACGGTCATCAGCCCTCAGTTGTGACAAATTATATAGCAGTATTACTGGAATTATATGGCAGGATTACTGGAATTATATGGCAAGATTACTGGAATTATACGCCAGTACCACTGGAATTATACAGCAGGATTACTGGAATTATACGTCAGTACCACTGGAATTATACAGCAGGATTACTGGAATTATATGGCAGAATTACTGGAATTATACACCCGTACCACTGGAATTATACGGCAGGATTATTGGAATTATACGACAGTACCACTGTAATTATACATCAGGATTACTATAATTATACTGGAGGATTACTGGAATTATACGCCAGTACCACTGTAATTATACTGCAGGATTACTGTAATTATACGCCAGTACCACTGAAATTCTATGTCAGGATTACGGTAATTATATGGCAGGATTTCTGGAATTATATGGCAGGATTACTGGAATTATACGGCAGGATTACTGAAATTATACGGCAGGATCACTGGACATATATAGCAGTAACACTGGATATATATACGGCAGCACAGGGACACCACCACTGGACTGATGCAGGACAATGCACCACCACTAAACTGATGCAGCACAACATAGCACCCTATACAGCAGCACTGGACATATGGCAGCAGAGGACATCACTGTGACTGGTCACTGGACTGACTGATGCACAGGACACTACCACTGGTCTGATGGAGGACAACACAGCAACACTGTAAGGGACTTATCATACAGCAGCACTGGACATATGGCAGCAGATGACACATCCACTGTGACTGGACTGATGCAGCACAACACACCACCACTGAACTAATGCAGCACAACACAGCACCACTGGACAGCACTGGACATATGGCAGCAGAGGACACAACACTGTGACTGGACAGATGCAGCACAAGACACGGACACTGAGGACACTGAGAGAATGTAGACACCCCCTCTCTCTACACTCTCCAATGCCGGAGTGAAAATGGCGGCGACGCGTAGCTCCTTATTTGGAATCCAAACCCCGCGAGAATCCGACAGCGGGATGATAACGTTTTGGTTTCCGAGAAAGGTGGGAAAACCCGAGCCTGACACGGATCCGGGCTCGGGATGTAAAGTCCGGTAGGGTTCGGTACTCTAAGAACCGAACCCGCTCATCTCTAATATATATATATATATATATATATATATATATATACACACACACACACACATACATATATATACTGGTGCTTAAACATATTTCTACAGCTACAATATACTGTAATACTATATTCTGTATACAGTATCTCTGTAGTTTTTATCTGTGTGTATATACCAGGTAAGGATTAAATATTTGTATGTTACATGGCTAACACATGAATAGAGGTTTAGGGGAGATTATGAGAAAAAAGACATATATTCTTACCTCTCTAGGGAACAGCCATCCACCCCACGTCTTCCACAACAGAGCCGGACGTAGCTATAGACAAATTAGGCAAATGCCTAGGGCATTTGGAATGCTTAGGAGCATTCCAAGCCTAAAGTCGGCTCAGCATGACAGTGGGTAGCTAATCAGTGCCCCTTGCATACAGTCCGTAATGTGTGTATACTCTGTACTTTATATACTCCATTATGGAAGCGGCAGTTGTTGGGTAATTTGCTCCGGTGTAGTGGCATCACAGTCATACCCAGCCAATAGCAGGTCGCCCCTAATGCTGCCTGGTTGCTGCTATGACAAGCCGCGCCCCTATTGGTGATTTATAAAGAGGCAGTTAATTGTCTGAGAAAGGTAGGGGGGGGGTGCATGGTGTAGTATCCCGCCAAGACTTGTATGTTGAGTGCTGCGCATAGCGGTGTATAGCGGGTATGCGGTGGCCACAGTGGAAGGTAGGACCCCCATCAGCAACATGTCTAATCACATTGCGCTGAGCACTTTGTGCTGCTGGGGTGACACTGCACACTGAGCCGGCAGAGTCAGCTACTATGCATCGCATGCTGGTGCCCTATGCTCAGGCGATCACAGCTTCCCAGCCCCTAGGTGATGTGTGACATACTGCTCAGTGCCGCTGTGCATTGTGGTGTGAGTGCTGGCAGCTGACACACTACTGCAGGATGCTGCCGGTGGGGATTTGGTGGAGGGAACTCTTTCATACATGGGTCCCTACTAGTAAGAGCTATTGCACAGACTCTGCTGCTGATCCTATAAAGAAGGGGTGTGACTTGTTAACATACATGACATGATATAGGTGATGGTCACAGGCTCTGCCTCAGTGCTGCCCAGCAGCTGACCTTCTACACTGAGGGATGAAGCCCAATAAAACGGCCTCCAAACTTCCATAGCCCCCTTCTCATGATGACATGACTGCCTAATCTACTGGGGCTGTGCAGTCAGAACACCAACCCCCCAATTCCTCTGTTTTACTGCTGTCCGGCTCCTTCATAAATGGCAAATGTGTATTGTACATGTACTCTGTCTAGCCTACAATTTGGACCATAGGGTAATTGTATTTATGTGCTGCATGATTCCATTAAGTTTCAAATAGTAGTTTGTCACGCAATAGAAGATTGCAGGTAACTTATTACAGCAGAATGGGTTAATTGTATCATGGTATAATTAGAGATGAGCGGGTTCGGTTTCTCTGAATCCGAACCCGCCCGAACTTCAGGTTTTTTTACACGGGTCCGAGCGACTCGGATCTTCCCGCCTTGCTCGGTTAACCCGAGCGCGCCCGAACGTCATCATCACACTGTTGGATTCTCGCGAGGCTCGGATTCTATCGCGAGACTCGGATTCTATATAAGGAGCCGCGCGTCGCCGCCATTTTCACACGTGCATTGAGACTGATAGGGAGAGGACGTGGCTGGCGTCCTCTCCGTTTAGAAATTAAAATAGATAGGAGAGTGAGACACGTTCATTTACTTACTGGAGCTTAGGAGGAGTTATTATATTATACTAGTGACTGATGACCAGTGACCTGACCACCAGTGCAGTTTTATAATTTATTATTATTAATATTTAATAATCCGTTCTGTTCTTGTTCTCTGCCTGAAAAAAATTATACACAGTGACTCAGTGACACTCACATACCATATCTGTGCTCAGCCCAGTGTGCTGCATCATCTATGTATAATATCTGACTGTGCTGCTCACACAGCTTAATTGTGGGGGAGACTGGGGAGCAGTTATAGGTTATAGCAGGAGCCAGGAGTACATATTAAACAGTGCACACTTTTGCTGCCAGAGTGCCACTGCCAGTGTGACTGACCACTGACCACTGTGACCAGTGACCTGACCACACTGACCACCTGTACTATAGTATATTGTGATTGTCTGCCTGAAAAAGTACACTCGTCGTGGACTCGTGTGACTTGTGTGGTGTTTTTTTATTCTATAAAAAACTCATTCTGCTGACAGACAGTGTCCAGCAGGTCCGTCATTAATATCTCTGACTGTGCTCACACAGCTTAATTGTGGGGGAGACTGGGGAGCAGTTATAGGTTATAGCAGGAGCCAGGAGTACATATTAAACAGTGCACACTTTTGCTGCCAGAGTGCCACTGCCAGTGTGACTGACCACTGACCACTGTGACCAGTGACCTGACCACACTGACCACCAGTACTATAGTATATTGTGATTGTCTGCCTGAAAAAGTACACTCGTCGTGGACTCGTGTGACTTGTGTGGTGTTTTTTTATTCTATAAAAAACTCATTCTGCTGACAGACAGTGTCCAGCAGGTCCGTCATTATATAATATATACCTGTCCGGCTGCAGTAGTGATATATATATATTTTTTATATCATTATTTATCATCCAGTCTATACTAGCAGGAGACACAGTACGGTAGTTCATGGCTGTAGCTACCTCTGTGTCGGCACTCGGCAGTCCATCCATAATTGTATACCACCTACCCGTGGTTTTTTTTTTCTTTCTTCTTTATACATACTACATCTCATTATAATCCAGTCTATATTAGCAGCAGACACAGTACAGTACGGTAGTCCACGGCTGTAGCTACCTCTGTGTCGGCACTCGGCAGTCCATCCATAATTGTATACCACCACCTACCCGTGGTTTTTTTTTTCTTTCTTCTTTATACATACTACATCTCATTATCATCCAGTCTATATTAGCAGCAGACACAGTACGGTAGTCCACGGCTGTAGCTACCTCTGTGTCGGCACTCGGCAGTCCATCCATAATTGTATACCACCTACCCGTGGTTTTTTTTTCTTTCTTCTTTATACATACTACATCTCATTATCAACCAGTCTATATTAGCAGCAGACACAGTACGGTAGTCCACGGCTGTAGCTACCTCTGTGTCGGCACTCGGCAGTCCATCCATAATTGTATACCACCTACCCGTGGTTTTTTTTTTCTTTCTTCTTTATACATACTACATCTCATTATCAACCAGTCTATATTAGCAGCAGACACAGTACGGTAGGTCACGGCTGTAGCTACCTCTGTGTCGGCACTCGGCAGTCCATCCATAATTGTATACCACCTACCCGTGGTTTTTTTTTCTTTCTTCTTTATACATACTACATCTCATTATCAACCAGTCTATATTAGCAGCTAGTATCTAGCTAGTATTATTAGCTAGTACTATTATTATTAGCTAGTATTAGTACTAGTATTATTAGCTAGTACTAGTATCCATCCATCTCCATTGTTTGCCTGAGGTGCCTTTTAGTTGTGCCTATTAAAATATGGAGAACAAAAATGTTGAGGTTCCAAAATTAGGGAAAGATCAAGATCCACTTCCACCTCGTGCTGAAGCTGCTGCCACTAGTCATGGCCGAGACGATGAAATGCCAGCAACGTCGTCTGCCAAGGCCGATGCCCAATGGCATAGTACAGAGCATGTCAAATCCAAAACACCAAATATCAGTAAAAAAAGGACTCCAAAACCTAAAATAAAATTGTCGGAGGAGAAGCGTAAACTTGCCAATATGCCATTTACCACACGGAGTGGCAAGGAACGGCTGAGGCCCTGGCCTATGTTCATGGCTAGTGGTTCAGCTTCACATGAGGATGGAAGCACTCAGCCTCTCGCTAGAAAAATGAAAAGACTCAAGCTGGCAAAAGCAGTAGCACCGCAAAGAACTGTGCGTTCTTCGAAATCCCAAATCCACAAGGAGAGTCCGACTCCAATTGTGTCGGTTGCGATGCCTGACCTTCCCAACACTGGACGTGAAGAGCATGCGCCTTCCACCATTTGCACGCCCCCTGCAAGTGCTGGAAGGAGCACACGCAGTCCAGTTCCTGATAGTCAGATTGAAGATGTCAGTGTTGAAGTACACCAGGATGAGGAGGATATGGGTGTTGCTGGCGCTGGGGAGGAAATTGACCAGGAGGATTCTGATGGTGAGGTGGTTTGTTTAAGTCAGGCACCCGGGGAGACACCTGTTGACCGTGGGAGGAATATGGCCACTGACATGCCTGGTGAAAATACCAAAAAAATCAGCTCTTCGGTGTGGAAGTATTTCAACAGAAATGCGGACAACAGGTGTCAAGCCGTGTGTTGCCTTTGTCAAGCTGTAATAAGTAGGGGTAAGGACGTTAACCACCTCGGAACATCCTCCCTTATACGTCACCTGCAGCGCATTCATAATAAGTCAGTGACAAGTTCAAAAACTTTGGGTGACAGCGGAAGCAGTCCACTGACCAGTAAATACCTTCCTCTTGTAACCAAGCTCACGCAAACCACCCCACCAACTCCCTCAGTGTCAATTTCCTCCTTCCCTAGGAATGCCAATAGTCCTGCAGGCCATGTCACTGGCAATTCTGACGATTCCTCTCCTGCCTGGGATTCCTCCGATGCATCCTTGCGTGTAACGCCTACTGCTGCTGGCGCTGCTGTTGTTGCTGCTGAGAGTCGATGGTCATCCCAGAGGGGAAGTCGTAAGACCACTTTTACTACTTCCACCAAGCAATTGACTGTCCAACAGTCCTTTGCGAGGAAGATGAAATATCACAGCAGTCATCCTACTGCAAAGCGGATAACTGAGGCCTTGGCATCCTGGGTGGTGAGAAACGTGGTTCCGGTATCCATCATTACTGCAGAGCCAACTAGAGACTTGTTGGAGGTACTGTGTCCCCGGTACCAAATACCATCTAGGTTCCATTTCTCTAGGCAGGCGATACCGAAAATGTACACAGACCTCAGAAAAAGAGTCACCAGTGTCCTAAAAAATGCAGCTGTACCCAATGTCCACTTAACCACGGACATGTGGACAAGTGGAGCAGGGCAGGGTCAGGACTATATGACTGTGACAGCCCACTGGGTAGATGTATGGACTCCCGCCGCAAGAACAGCAGCGGCGGCACCAGTAGCAGCATCTCGCAAACGCCAACTCTTTCCTAGGCAGGCTACGCTTTGTATCACCGCTTTCCAGAATACGCACACAGCTGAAAACCTCTTACGGCAACTGAGGAAGATCATCGCGGAATGGCTTACCCCAATTGGACTCTCCTGTGGATTTGTGGCATCGGACAACGCCAGCAATATTGTGTGTGCATTAAATCTGGGCAAATTCCAGCACGTCCCATGTTTTGCACATACCTTGAATTTGGTGGTGCTGAATTTTTTAAAAAACGACGGGCGTGCAAGAGATGCTGTTGGTGGCCAGAAGAATTGCGGGATACTTTCGGCGTACAGGCACCACGTACAGAAGACTGGAGCACCACCAAAAACTACTGAACCTGCCCTGCCATCATCTGAAGCAAGAAGTGGTAACGAGGTGGAATTCAACCCTCTATATGCTTCAGAGGTTGGAGGAGCAGCAAAAGGCCATTCAAGCCTATACAATTGAGCACGATATAGGAGGTGGAATGCACCTGTCTCAAGCGCAGTGGAGAATGATTTCAACGTTGTGCAAGGTTCTGATGCCCTTTGAACTTGCCACACGTGAAGTCAGTTCAGACACTGCCAGCCTGAGTCAGGTCATTCCCCTCATCAGGCTTTTGCAGAAGAAGCTGGAGACATTGAAGGAGCAGCTAACACGGAGCGATTCCGCTAGGCATGTGGGACTTGTGGATGGAGCCCTTAATTCGCTTAACAAGGATTCACGGGTGGTCAATCTGTTGAAATCAGAGCACTACATTTTGGCCACCGTGCTCGATCCTAGATTTAAAGCCTACCTTGGATCTCTCTTTCCGGCAGACACAAGTCTGCTGGGGTTGAAAGACCTGCTGGTGAGAAAATTGTCAAGTCAAGCGGAACGCGACCTGTCAACATCTCCTCCTTCACATTCTCCCGCAACTGGGGGTGCGAGGAAAAGGCTCAGAATTCCGAGCCCACCCGCTGGCGGTGATGCAGGGCAGTCTGGAGCGACAGCTGATGCTGACATCTGGTCCGGACTGAAGGACCTGACAACGATTACGGACATGTCGTCTACTGTCACTGCATATGATTCTCTCAACATTGAAAGAATGGTGGAGGATTATATGAGTGACCGCATCCAAGTAGGCACGTCACACAGTCCGTACTTATACTGGCAGGAAAAAGAGGCAATTTGGAGGCCCTTGCACAAACTGGCTTTATTCTACCTAAGTTGCCCTCCCACAAGTGTGTACTCCGAAAGAGTGTTTAGTGCCGCCGCTCACCTTGTCAGCAATCGGCGTACGAGGTTACATCCAGAAAATGTGGAGAAGATGATGTTCATTAAAATGAATTATAATCAATTCCTCCGTGGAGATATTGACCAGCAGCAATTGCCTCCACAAAGTACACAGGGAGCTGAGATGGTGGATTCCAGTGGGGACGAATTGATAATCTGTGAGGAGGGGGATGTACACGGTGATATATCGGAGGATGATGATGAGGTGGACATCTTGCCTCTGTAGAGCCAGTTTGTGCAAGGAGAGATTAATTGCTTCTTCTTTGGTGGGGGTCCAAACCAACCCGTCATTTCAGTGACAGTCGTGTGGCAGACCCTGTCACTGAAATGATGGGTTGGTTAAAGTGTGCATGTCCTGTTTATACAACATAAGGGTGGGTGGGAGGGCCCAAGGACAATTCCATCTTGCACCTCTTTTTTCTTTAATTTTTCTTTGCGTCATGTGCTGTTTGGTGAGTATTTTTTGGAAGGGCCATCCTGCGTGACACTGCAGTGCCACTCCTAGATGGGCCCGGTGTTTGTGTCGGCCACTAGGGTCGCTTATCTTACTCACACAGCTACCTCATTGCGCCTCTTTTTTTCTTTGCGTCATGTGCTGTTTGGGGAGGGTTTTTTGGAAGGGACATCCTGCGTGACACTGCAGTGACACTCCTAGATGGGCCCGGTGTTTGTGTCGGCCACTAGGGTCGCTTATCTTACTCACACAGCTACCTCATTGCGCCTCTTTTTTTCTTTGCGTCATGTGCTGTTTGGGGAGGGTTTTTTGGAAGGGACATCCTGCGTGACACTGCAGTGACACTCCTAGATGGGCCCGGTGTTTGTGTCGGCCACTAGGGTCGCTTATCTTACTCACACAGCTACCTCATTGCGCCTCTTTTTTTCTTTGCGTCATGTGCTGTTTGGGGAGGGTTTTTTGGAAGGGACATCCTGCGTGACACTGCAGTGACACTCCTAGATGGGCCAGGTGTTTGTGTCGGCCACTAGGGTCGCTTAGCTTAGTCATCCAGCGACCTCGGTGCAAATTTTAGGACTAAAAATAATATTGTGAGGTGTGAGGTATTCAGAATAGACTGAAAATGAGTGGAAATGATGGTTTTTGAGGTTAATAATACTTTGGGATCAAAATGACCCCCAAATTCTATGATTTAAGCTGTTTTTTAGGTTTTTTGGAAAAAAACACCCGAATCCAATACACACCCGAATCCGACAAAAAAAATTCGGTTAGGTTTTGCCAAAACGCGGTCGAACCCAAAACACGGCCGCGGAACCGAACCCAAAACCAAAACACAAAACCCGAAAAATTTCCGGCGCTCATCTCTAGGTATAATGTGTGACGTCTGCATGTGGAAACTGGTTATTAGCACTGTATACTGGGTGACGGCAGCATGCAGTGGTATTGCAGTCTAGCTGTGGGTGACGACAGCAGCGTGCAGTCATTTTGATGGCTTAATAACTCATTTTTGGACACACATGGGGCGAGATGTAATGAAGTCCGAGTTTGGCGACCATGCAGGATGCTGGCGGAACTTGTACAAGGCTAAAAGATGCCTTGTACATGATTGCCCATTTTTTTAAAAAAACAGGCAAGTTCAGCCAGCATCCCACACAGCCACCGAACTGTGACTCCATTACATCCCAGCCCTAGTCCTTAAAATGCTAAGGAAGATATTTATATAATATGATCTTTTATTTTAAAGCTGGAGTTGCAGTTAGTACATTTCTACCATTTCTGATGTCAGAGCCCTGCTTTATATGCCTGTCTGGAGAACTTTACTAAATTAATGCTTCCTTCACACCCTCTTGTGTCTTGTATAATGTTTCTTCTCTAATATCCAAATGTTACTGTCACATGGAGAAAGTTGTCAACTCCTGACACCTGAGATTCAGGACCCAACTTCTGTCACAAAATGTCAGAAAGTGACATGATGGGGAAAAGGAGGCTAGAGAGTAGAAACAATACAGTGTAGTTTAGTGTGAATGAGGTGCAATATGGTGTGGTGTAACGTATAAAGGGCACCACTGTGCTATCTAATGTGAATACGGAGCACTACTGTGGTGTAATGTGAATAAGGAGCAAAGCGGTGCAGTGCAATGTGCATAAGGAGTGATGCAGTGCAGTATAATGTGAGTAAGGCGCAAAGCAATGTAATGTGTATAAAGAGCGAAGCAGTGCGGCGTAATGTGTACAAGGAGTGATGCAGTGCAGTGTAATGCGTATAAGTAGCAATGCAGTGCGGTGTAATGTGATTAAGGAGTGATACAGTGCGGTGTAATGTGTATAAGGAGCGAAGCGGTGTAATGTGTGTATATAGGGCCTAATTCAGACTTGATCGCAAAACTACGATCAGTTACTCAGACATGCGGGGGGACGCCCAGCACAGGGCTAGTTCGCCCCGCATATAAGGCCCTACCCCATCCCCCGTACAGGTACAAAAGCATCACACGGCGGCTATGCTTTTGTACCTGAAGAGAAGCTCCCTACCAGCACAGCTCCAGCGCGCTGGCAGGGAGCTACCCGTCGCTGTCCGGGTCATAACAGCTGCATGTGACGTCACGCAGCCACCGCAGCCCGCCCCCCGCACGGTCCAGGCATGCCTGCGTTGACTGGACTGCGGACCAACGCTGCCAGCCTGCCCCCTCCCGAACATCGACCGCCTCTGCCTATCAATCAGGCAGAGCCAATCGCTGGACTGAGATGGCCAGCGGCTGTCTGGCATGCACCATCACACTGCGGCACCGGCGCATACGCAGTTCAGACCTTATTGGCTGCTGTGCGAAAACAAACAACAGCGATCAGGTCTGAATTAGGCCCAAAGAATTAGGCCCAGTGTGGTGTAATGTGTATAAGGAGTGATGCAGTGCTGTGTAATGTGAATAAGGAGCAATACTGTGCGGTTTAAAGTACATGAGGGGCAATATGATGCAGTGTAATGTGAAAAGCGGCACCACTGTGCATAACGTGAATAAGGGAAACTACTGTGTGATGGAACATGAATAAGGAACACTATCATGTCATTTGAATAACCTCCCTATTTAAAATTTGGGAGGTGGGGATGCTGATACTGTTGCTGACACAGGGCACCATAATGTCTAGTTATAGCTCTGTTGATGAGGATTGCTTTGGGTGAGGGGTGATGGGTGTTGCTGGCTGCTGCTATGATTTGTGTTGATGGGTGCTGTGCTGGGAGAGGGGTGTTGGGTCAGAGGCAGAACTAGCAGCGGTGCTAGGCTGCACCAACCAAAATCTTACCTAGGGCATCAAATTGGTTAGGGTCTGGAATAGATCACAGTTGGTGAAGACTCTGGCATCATGTGCCAGTCCAGGCCACCCTATGAAAACATCTGTGAAAGGAAAAAAAAGGTTTATTTAATTTTATTCTGTAGTTTAGAAACAAAAAAATGGATATGAAACACTCATTAGTACAAAAGTACTTATCAATATCTGTGATCAATGACAGCCTGAAGTATAATTGAATGCCACTCCAATTATAATAGTCTTTGAGGTTGTCACAAGGGTTATGATGGGGATGTGGCTTCCATCTATGGCACCAGCACCCTACAGATACCCCACCTCAGTAAGCCTTGGATGATGTCATCTAGGTGCTGTTCTTCCAGCAAGGAGATGAATCACTGGTACACAAATGCCCACATGACCTTGCAGACTATGCAAATCACAGCAGGAGAGTGTAAGTACCTTTCAGGGGTAGCATACCACCAGAGTGCTATTGCTAATCTCCTGTTTGGGTCGGATTATGGGCTTTCTGGAGTGGGTTGTCTGCTTCGTCAGTGCTGGTGCCATTAGATCCAATATATAATAAAATGTAGCATATGACATGCAGAAGAAGCCATCCACTGCTCCTCTTGAATAGTTTCCACATTATCTGATCTCTCATGGTGCTCATTCTTATAATGGATATGACAATAAAGTGATGGTATAGTTTATTGTCTTAAATTGACTCTTAAATTATACTGAGAACATTTTCTAAAAAGATACATAAAAATTGTATATCTAATCACAACAGTTTTCAATGCACAATATACCTGTTACAAGTTCTGACAATAAATGTTTACTTAATACAACCACATTTATATATATTCTACTGGAACTCTGTAGAATGGATTGCTGTACAGTACCTGAAATAACTTCCGATTAAGTGGTATATTATTACACAATACATTAACTTGTTGTAATGATACTCTTGAACAGTTGCACTTTCTTTAATAACAGGCAATTCTGCAGCAAAACTAATTACTTATACTTTATGATGAATTCAATGCAATATATTATTAAACTTTCACAATTTCAGCAATATCCTATAGAACACAATCTAATCACATATAAATGACTTTAACCTTGGGGCCACATCACAGTTCAGCTGAATTACTCTCGTTGTTGCACTGATGCTAACATGGATTACTTGCTAGTTTAGCGAGTAGTAATATCAGAATGCAGGTTATCACTAATTTAGGAAACATTGCTTGTAACAAATTAGCTGTGAAGAAGTGTTTTTCTAAGTAGCTGAGCCTTTGAGTGCAACTTATCTTGCACATTAAGGAGTATATTGAATTGAAGTCGAAAGCTGCCGTCTGTCGAAGAGACGGCAGTTTTCGACTTTTTTAGGTTAGAAGGGGTTCCGACTTATTCAATCTAACCCCAAATTATTCGACAAGTTGAGGAAATAGACTTGTCGAAAAGCACGTGGATCGCTGAATAGCTGCCAATCCACGTGTTTGTGTCGAAAACGGTTTTGGCACCCTTTTCGACCATCTCAATTCGACTTTTAAAAAAGTCGAAGTGAGATGCGGGAGCAGAGACTGGGAGAGCCGCGGGCAGCCAGATGGGGAGAGCAGCGCCGGAGGATGTCACAGCCGCCGCTGACAGCAGCGTCCACCCGACCCAGCAAGCGAGACCTCGCTTGTTGGAGCTGGGTGGACACTGCCGTGAGCGGCGGCTGTGATGCAGGGACGGGGAGAGTTGGGACGGGGAGAGGTAGAGAGATGGGGGAGAGCAGCGGGCAGACGGGGGAGAGCAGCGCTACAGCAGCGGCTATATAGCCGCTGCTGTAGCGCTGCTCTCCCCCATCTGCCCGCAGCTCTCCCCTGTCTCAGCACCCGCATCTCAATTTGACTTTTTTTAAAGTTGAACTGAGATGACATTGAATAGCCCAGGTCGGATCCATTCCGACAAATGAATGTCAGAATGGATTCGACTTCAATTTAATATACCCCTAAGCTTCCTGCTGGATTGCATCTGAATAAAGAGTTTTTTTCCTTTACTAAAGTCAGGGATAAAGTGCCTGGAGGTTTCAGTACATTCAATCTGTGGTAACTGTAAAATCACTAGGTTTACAGGAACAGCCCACGACAAAACCCTCTGCTCAAAATGGCTGCCTCCCAAGTGCCAGCAGTCCCAGCACTCAGCTGTTTACTGTGCCAGCGCCTGCCAGCTACAGCTTTAACAGTTTCCCTGCTGCAAGTCACCAAGCATACAGTTAGGCTGCATCTTGGAAAGGGCAAAAGAGCCCAGAAGTCACTTAAATGCCTGTGGGAGCCCTGATGGGGTATCACACTTCTAACACCTGCGATAGGGGATGGGATGGCTCCCGCATGGTATCACTCAGCCTGCGCTGCAACAAGCAATGATGCAGCTGCTGGATTATGAGATGGGACCCATCGGTGAATTCATCATGCTGCAGATGGCTGAATTTTTTGAGTCTGACCCTGGCCCACTGGCCGTCATCACACAGCATAGCTGAAGCCCTGTCAGTTCACTGCGGGCTCCAGTCCATGTAGAACATCAATGAACACTATCTATATAATTCTGTAAATTGTGTGTGCTTATATACTGTATACAGTACACACACACACACACACACACACACACACACACACACACACACACACAACAACATACATAGTTTTCCTTTTTTTAAACTATATGAACCAATACATGAATTTATAATCCCTTAATTTACAAGTAGGGTATATGAAACAAATATAAATAATGTTAATAACTAAAATAAAATAACACATAAGACCAATATGCATTTATAGTAGCTTATTATGTATGTGGCCAAATGAATATATCTTCATTATAGGGACCAAGATAAAATACGAATTTGATTACTCAGAGATTGATTAAACAAGGATGAGGTGCATTGACATTGTAGAGTGTACTCAATACACATTGGCCCTCATTCCGAGTTGTTCGCTCGGTATTTTTCATCGCATCGCAGTGAAAATCCGCTTAGTACGCATGCGCAATGTTCGCACTGCGACTGCGCCAAGTAACTTTACTATGAAGAAAGTATTTTTACTCACGGCTTTTTCTTCGCTCCGGCGAACGTAATGTGATTGACAGGAAATGGGTGTTACTGGGCGGAAACACGGCGTTTCAGGGGCGTGTGGCTGAAAACGCTACCGTTTCCGGAAAAAACGCAGGAGTGGCCGGGGAAACGGTGGGAGTGCCTGGGCGAACGCTGGGTGTGTTTGTGACGTCAACCAGGAACGACAAGCACTGAAATGATCGCACAGGCAGAGTAAGTCTGGAGCTACTCTGAAACTGCTAAGTAGTTAGTAATCGCATTATTGCGAATACATCGGTCGCAATTTTATGAAGCTAAGATTCACTCCCAGTAGGCGGCGGCTTAGCGTGTGTAACTCTGCTAAAATCGCCTTGCGACCGATCAACTCGGAATGAGGGCCATTGCTAATTGAAACCTTACTAATGTCTTCACAGACGGAACATTTGAATTCTCCATTGATGGAACATAGCACCTCATTCAGCTTCATAAACCTCCTAATGATAGTGTGTGGACCCTTATTCAAAAGTAAAGCATTCAATACCTTTAATACCAAGAAATAATGACACGGAGACTTGAATTTGGCAGAAAATTGTTAGCTATTTATTGTACCCTAACCATTAGACCTGTATAGTAAAATTTAAGTTAACATGCCGATTCAGCCGGCATATGGTGGCAGAAAAATGAACGGCTATATTCAACTGGCGATAATCTCAAAAACGTAAAACCTAAACGATCCTAATTTACCACAAAACATACGTAGGTAATAGGTGCCCGACTCAGACCTCCACGCTGACTGCCCACCCGGATGGGTGATGACGCTGCCCCCTGATGGGTGATCTAGCGGCCTTAAAAGTCAATGGAGGTGAGTGCACCTAAACCACACCAATACTGCAAACAACTGCAACTAACCAGTCAAATTACAACCTGCCATTCTTTTCCGCCAACAGCGAAAGACTCTTCCCCAGAGTCTTCGCACCGCCACCATACCCTCAACCTAACTCCTGCAACACCAGAAACAGATCCTCCAGGAAAAACAGCATCCCCTCCTTGGACAGATGCACACCATCAGGCCGAAAAAGGTGACTGTCACGAAACCGAATCCTAGGGTGGCGAACCACTTTCCCTCTGTGGGCCAACACCCACTTCGCCACCGCTGCATTCACCTTTTGCCTGGCCTCATCAATCGGGCGACCGTCCGCCACTCCTTGCCAATGCAACCTTGGCACCATCATATAGAACACCAAGACACAATTGGGCCACACTGCGGCCACACTGGCCAGATCCTCCATCATGGCCCACCGCAGCTCCAAAGATGTCCTCTTCCCCAGATCGTTGCCACCTAAATGGACAACCAGCACCCTAGGGACTCCATGCTCGCTGACCTGACTGACCAATCTACTCTTCAGATCTTTCCACATCATCCCCCGCCAACCAAGCCAACGAACGCCATGAGCCCTAGGAAACATCTGTGCCCCCTCCGAGGCCAAAAACCTGGCTGCCCAGTAAACATAAGAGTGGCCAACCACCCAGATTGCCAAATCGTCTTCTACCCAACCTGAAGAGAAGGAAAGGAGTAAAATTCGGTTAATAAGTATCCTAACAGGAGTATATTAAGCGCATTAACCTGAAGGATCTGCCAAAAGAAAAAAGGTGTTTTTGTGTCTTGCAGAAGTCACGGCCTAGCCGATCTAAACAAGCTTCCAGCCAATCGAAGCACATAAGCACACAACGGGAAAAATCAAAATAAAATAAGGAAAGTAAAACGGGGGGGGGGGGGGTTTGGGGTATAAAATGGGAAAGACATGTAAGAACTCAGCTGGAGGTTAAAGCGTAAAAACCTGCTGAGGGACTTTGATTTGAACTGATCAGCCGAATTGTAGATTAGAATTCAGTCCGTCAAGTCAGGCAAAAAATCGCAAAAGAACTCCAGACCCCCGCTGCCAGCAGCGGCGAGTAGCTAATCCCTGAGTAGGATGAACAGGGGAGACAAACAGACACCACTGCACAAGGACGTACTTAATCTTACAACATGAACTTATACAACGACTAATAAACTGAACTGTTAGTCAACGAAAGACTCATGGAACTGGGTGAATATATCGTCTGTAACTAGACGACTTCCTTCGCCCCACCGCCTGGATCTCCGCAACGGAAAACCCCGCAGACGCAGCCGACGTCGCCGCACCGATACGGAAGGAATGCGTACCGAAAGCAGCGGGTGAAAGGCCCAAGCTCGCCAGACAGCGACTCAGCATCCAAAGAAACTGATACTTCGTTAAAGGATTACCGTCATAATGCAGCAGCCACGACTCCTGCACACCTGGCCGAACCGCTGCATACTTCGATGCCAACCTCACCGGGCAAATGCTCTCCTCCAGAGACGGAACCAAAGTGACCCATCGCCCTCTACCTACTTGGTCCGTCTTAGAGCGACGCAATCTGCACAGCAAGGACCTATCACCCACCACCACGTCATCCAGAAGCATGCGCGAGCCTGCCCGCTTAGATGGCGCTACCAGCTCAGAAACCCGAAAGGCTCCGTGGTAAGCCATGGAGAACGCCAACTGGAACAAAAGCGATTCAAAAATTGACGACGCGATACCGCCAACCGCATCGATGACAGCCGGTAGCAAGGCCGCATCAATGGGTCGCCGCCTATCAGGCGGCGTTGGCGCCACGCACGCCCACCCTTTCATCGCCTTAACCAGAAGCCCGCTCTTTGTCACGTCAGGGACACCCTTGATTTTACTAAAAAACGAAATCCCAGCTAAGTACCGGGACACCACCGCTCTGGACCTACCCGTGACAAAAAGCTGCCAAATAAAAGAAAGCATCATCCGATGCCCGCTCTTACCTTCATGACCACGTCCTCGGACAAACTCTTCCCACTCACTCCAAGCTTGCCCGTAAGCCTTGAGCTAGACCCTCCAGTCCGGTCCGATCACCTGCCAGACATAACCGAGACATTGAAACCCACGCTCCTCGGCCTCGGGCGCCAACAAACGAAATCTCTCCCACTGACCGCGGGACAACGCGTTGGCAATACCGTTCTCAAGCCCTGGCACATGCTGCGCGCGGAACCATACATTCTTATGCAAGCATGTCAGCAGCAATCGCCCGAGCACCCTCAGAACCACTTCGCCCTCTGGATATTGATCGCATGCACCACGCCCAGATTGTCACATCTAAACAAAATGCTGCGATGAGCCAGACGATCGCCCCAAACCTCCAGTGCCACCATATTGGGGAAAAGCTCCAGCAGCAAGAGGTCCTTAGTGAAACCTTCGCGATGCCATTCCTCAGGCCACGAGGCCACGCACCAAGATCCCTCTAGGTAGCAACCGAACCCAGAAGAACCCGCCGCGTCGGTAAACAGCTGTAATCGAGCATTGTCGACTGTTGGGGCCAGCCAGATACGCACCCCATTGAAGTCCTCCAGGAACGAGGCCCAGACGGCCAAATCCCTCTTAATCTCGGAGGACAAACTAATGAAATGATGCGGCCTGGCACACCCTGCCGCCGCCCTCTCCAGCTTACGGCAGAAAACCCTGCCCATCGGGATCACCCGGCATGCAAATTTCAAGAGGCCCAGCAATGACTGCGCCTGCCTCAGCGTGACTTTCCGCGACATTACGAACTGGGGAATAACCTCGCGGAGCTTTGCAACCTTGGCCTGAGGAAGGCGACACGATCCCGCCACCGTGTTGATTTCAATCCCCAAGAACGACAAACAGGAAACAGGCCCCTCCATTTTATCCTCGGCTACAGGAACGCCAAAGTGATAAAACAACGCTTGGATGCTGAACAGCAAGTCGCTGCAGCGCGGCACATTCGCCGGTCCCACACACAGGAAATCATCGAGGTAATGCGCAACTCCATGAATGCCTGAAGAAGACTCCACGCACCAATGCAAAAATGTGCTAAACCTTTCGAAAAACGAGCAGGAAACGGAACATCCCATCGGCAAACATTTGTCAATGAAATATTCCACTCCGATTCGAAGACCCATAAAACGGAATGAGTCCGGATGCAACGGGAGCAACCGAAAAGCGGATTCCACATCTATCTTAGCCATCAGACCACCCGGGCCGTAACTACGAACCAACTCCAGCGCCTCGTCAAACGACTGGTACACGACCGAGCAGTGTGTCGGCGGTATCGCGTCGTTGACCGATGACCCCGACGGGTAAGAAAGATGCTGAATGAGCCGAAAGGCACCCGGAGTCTTCTTGGGGACTACCCCCCCTGGGGAAATGACCAAGTCATCCACAGGGGGCGAGCTAAAAGGGCCCTCCATCCTACCGAGTCGCACCTCCTTCTCAACTTTCTCGCGCAAAACGGACGGCAAGGAACGAGCGGACTGAAGATTCCGTGGAGCCTTGACAGATACCTCGCCCGCAACAGGCAGGCGGAAACCGAACTTAAAACCATGAAACAAAAACTGAGCATCCGTTCTATTCGGATATCAATCCAACCATTTGGACATGGCGTCCAAATTAAGTGGCGTTGGGGCCCTGAGGAGCGATCCCACTCACGCCGGGCCTAGTGTATCTTTGCTTCCCCCTCGCGCCTTGCCGATTCCCTTTAAGACAGTTGGAGGCAGGGTGGAAGCCGACGCATTGCAAGCACGAATGTCGAAACCGACACTGCTTGCCGAAGGAACAGGTCACATCATTAAATGCGAAGCACTTACCCTTCGCGGTGGCCTGCCCACCCCCGCGGACGGCCAACCTACTTTTCCTACTCGGTCCCCCTTCCGCGCTACTCCCTTGAGCGGACGACCCTTGTCGCTGCCCGTCCGCCCCCGGATTCCGGGGCTCCTTTGCGGGTTGAGAAGCCCGGGTGACTTGGAGCCAGACCTCTACGTCCTTGCACCTGAAGTCAATAACCCGTAAGCAGTCTTGCTTCTCTCGGAACTTCTTATCATACATCCGCCATTCGATACCCGACGAAGTGCGCTTCATATCGTGTATCAAGTGCAGGTATCGTATGACGTTCATATGTTTGTCAGGCCTATCTTCCAGGTAACACGCCGCAAAGACGCAAAAACCGGCCAGCCAGTTGTCGAAAGTACGGAAAGCTTCAGCTCCGATGCCCTTCTTAGCTGCCGCTGACTTATATTCCTTCTTCGCATCCTTAGTCAGCACGAACATATCCACGTAATCGCCCCTGCAGATCTTCCTACGGCAGCTATCGCGCAACCCCCTCAAAACTGCCGTATAATCACAGTGGACCACCGCAGGCAAATCGTGGCGCTTCTTGGCCCTGCGAGCGTCCTCGCTAACACGCTTGCGCCTCTTCCGCCTCTCCTGCTGCCCCCTGCCTTCTTAGCGTACTTTGTCACCCGCTTCCTCGCCTAGTCGTGCTACTGACGTCTGACGCTTGCGACGACAGGGATGAAGAGGAGGAGGAACTGAGCGAACTGGAGCGCGTGGTGGACCCCGACGCCGACTGGTCAACCTCACCTGACGCTGATGACTGATCGGCCCGGGAGTCCTCCGGTGTTGAAACTTCAAAATCCTCCTCCTCGCTCACGTCCACATCAGCCTCTCCGCGATCACCTGAAAAATAAGACACAGCACGGGACCCGGAAGCCACTCCCGGGGCATGCCTAGCACTCCGGGGCAACGACGTCCCCACCTCGCGACCGAGCTCCGTCCGTACTGGACGGTGTCCCAACTGCACCGCGGCCGCCCCCAGGTCACAGCAAGCGCACGCAATGCGCTGAGCCGCTGACCCCCGCTGCGCACCGGACGCCCCCGCATCAGCGCGCACGTAGGAATGCCTTGCCACCCCCGGGGATGCGGCCGCGGCCAATGGGCCCAATGCCGCCACCACCGTCGACAGAGCCGACGCCAGCTCACCGGAAGCCTCCTGGCCCGTCGGCCGGCAGGTGCCAACATGGGACGCAATGGCCAAAGCCCCGCCTGGTCTGCCGGCAAGCCGCTGGCCTCCCCGACCACAATTGGTGCGGTCCCCCACCAATCCTCCAAGCTAGCCTGCGCCCGCTGGCCCTCACTAAAGCTGGAGTGTCTGCTACCTGCCCCCCCACGGCCGGAGCTCTCCCCATCTGCAGGGTAAGCACTGCTGCGGGGCTCCATGCTGGTGCTCCCTATCATGGGACGCCTCCCCCGCCGTCGCTCCCCGCCGAGCTCCAGCAGTAAGGGAGGCAGCAGGGGAGATGCTGAAACTGGTGGCGCCGCTGCGAGCACACGTGCGCGAACGGCGCCACATGCTGAGAGCGCGGGCGTGCACGCACCCCGTGTGCGCGGCCCGCCGCTTCCCGCCACCGTCCTCCCAGCGTCTCCATCCCCACTAGCAGGAACCGCCGGATGAGGCCCCGTGACAGGCCTCGTCCGTCCCGCCGCCATCCTCCGCCCGCCCCGGCCGCGACAAGGGGGACGGGTGGGAAGCTGTGATGGGAGCCCCCGCCGGCTGCCCGTTCAGGCGCGCACTCGCGCACCCGCGGGTACCCGCTCCCGGCAACGGCGCCTCACCCGCAAGAGGAGCAGGTGAAACCCGGTGCCCGGGCACCTCCGAACGGCCCCCCCGTGCCCTCAGCCCCCCCTGCCGCCCGCGGTCGGAGGTTAGCACAGGAACCGGAGCCAGGGGCAGGGAAGACCGGGTCCGTCCGGCCACCGCTGCACGGTGACCCGCTCCGGCGCTGGCGGACGGGGAACGGGCCAAAGAGCCCGCAGGCCCATCTGCGGACCCAGCATCACCGCCCGCAGAGCGGTAGCGAGCTGGGGTCCCGGCAGATCGGAGAGGGCGTGAGGCGGCCATTCCAAACAGTATATGGAGGGAATTGAGAGAGGAGGGTGACTTACGCTGTGTATACAGGGAACAATGAAAGTAATAGAATAATCTAAGCAGCTAGGTAGACTCTAGTGCATGTGCAAATCAGCAACACTCACCAGAAGGAAAACCAGCAGCAAGAGAGACCAAGCTAGGCTATACATCCCTATATATACTGATCCCTCCCCTCTCTATCATTGGCTATACTTTTCAACACAGTTAGGTCCACCCCTCACAGGAGGTTTAACTCTCTCCATTCCTATGCTGTCATTTTGCTCTCCTTAGCAGTTTTGCTAAGATTGCAAAACTGCTAATGATAAAAACACATGCTGGGGGCCGCACAGCACAGGGTAAGGCCGCCCATAATGTAAATGGCCGGCAGCGATGTGATCGCAATACAATTGTGGATGCCCCCTGCCTCTGCAGCCAGGCTGCAAAGGCAGGTGCAGAACGACCATTTTCTGAGTCGCAGCAGCCGCGTGTGACATCATGGGGCCACCCCGAACCTGCCTCCATTCCCCTCCCCATGCCCGCCCAACATCGCATCACCTCCCCCGCAATGCCACATCGCTGCCCCGTACCACCCCGCGAACACCTTTGCCTGTCTATCACGCAGAGGCATTCACATAACCGAGATGCGATCGCATCTCCCTCCCTGCACACATGCAGAACGGTTCCTGCGCTTGTGCACTGTGGGGGAAAACAGGAAGTTGTGATCGCACCTCAGTAGCGACTGCTACTAAATACCCCCCATAATTGGGGACACTATTCTATTGGCCTCTCTCCCCTATATATACCTCAGACTCGACGGGCTGCGATTTCTATAACTTTGCAAAAGCTTCAAGCAAAGTGAAATGCACATTGAGTCTTGTGGTGTGCTGTGTACAATGACAATATATGAATAACTATATGTATTTAGCTGTAAACTATATACCGATAGCAAGACTGTGATCGATGTGATCGCAGTCTGGAATGAACATCGCGACCATTTGTCGCAATGTTCATCTGCGATGGCAGGCTTAGAAAGCCTGAGCTTACTCCGGCTTGCTGTCACAGGGTGGCATGCGAGTCCAAGGAGGCTGCGTTTCGTGACACAGTCCTTGGCCTCGCCACTCCCGTAAAATGGGTTGACACACTCCCGTTTCCAGCAATGGCGGCCACGCCCACCCCTGTCCCTCACTTCTAATACCTTAGCCTGTCAATCAAAACTGGTCCTGCGCGTACGCAGTTTCCAGAATATCGGGAAACTGCAGGTTGGATAACCTCGAACCAACCTGAATCAGGCCCACATATGTTGAGAATTGAGACATACATTAACAATAACAAAAACAAAAACAAAAAAAGCTGACCTCCCTGAGTGTCTGAAGGATGTTCCAGATGACACTGTTGTAGATTTCAAGGCGGCAGGCTGCCATTCTAAGAAGCCTATAAGCCAAAGATATTCATGGGCTAGAAGTAAAATGACAAAAAAATTAAAAGGGTGCAGAATTTTTTTTTTTTAATTCAGCAGCTTAATACAATCAATTTGAATACTAAAAATAACATAAAAATCTTGATCATCAATTTGTAGTAGTGGTCTAAAGATCAGACCAAATGGAGAAAAGAATCAGTTTTCATCAGCAAGAACTTCACACCCTCGGATGAAGTCCTAGATGATGAACCACGTCTTGGCACACTATTGGATTAACTAACAGCGATTCTCTCCCTTCATTTGCTTTGATCTTTGTCCATTAATATGAATTGATTAGCAAGTATTAAACTGAACATGTTAAATTAACCTGCTAAATAAAACATCTATTCTACATTGTGGAGCACCCTCTTTGGGCCCACCAGGGTAAAATTCAACTTATATATCTGTATGTCTCTTTGTCTAGCAAAGACTTCCTAGAAATAAGTATTTGCCAAAGTATTTACTGTTGAAATGTACTTTAAAAACTGATATCAGATGACAGTATAAGTGCATAGTGTGCATATTTCAAATAGTTTTTCCATGGCAAAGGTTGGGGCCATGTTAGTTTTAAAGTTATCCAAATGTTTATACCTATAATGTAATGTGGTTTGGAATTTGTTTATTATTTTCTTGCTACAGTAAGTCCCAGAAGAAGAACGGGATTCTGATGTCAGAAATGTTTTATTGATGGGAACACACAAGGAGTGCATGATATATGAGGATGAGGATCAGATCAAATGTCTTGAATTGTAAGTAAAACTATCTGGTATAATCTGCTCAAACTTTCACAGAAAATTATACTTTCAGCAATATAGTAAATAAAGGGCATTAATTCATACATTATGTAAAAAAAATATTTAAAATATAATTATTTTCACATAGGAAAAACAATTCTATATTGTTTTGTGTATGATAACTAGAATGTCCATGACATCTTGATCATAGGCAACAATGAAACTTTTAATACTGTAGATATGAAGAAAAATCTAGCATAATAATTCCATTTAGTGGAATTTTGGAAGGCAGTGAGAATTTTTTCATAATTACTGTTGAATGTGTAACATGGAGAAGCTTGTAGTGAGGAAGGAGGTGTTAAAAGAGGAGTGCACTACTGCGTAGGCTCCAGTGTTTCTGTTCTCCAGGGAGGCTTCATGTCCTGTCCCAAGATGGCCTCCAAGATCTCTAATGAGCATGTGCAGTGGCAATATTATCTTTTCATTGTGTAGTGTGATTGTGGGAGACAGAAGTCTCCTGCTTAGCTCCTATAAGAAACCTGGTTAATACTCACATATAATGCTGTTCTAGCATCCATGCCCTGATACCCATTTGCAGTATATACTCACTGGCTAATGAGCCATATGAAATACCGCTTAGCTCAAGCTATGCTCCATCATCAGTGTACATGAAACAATAAGTAAGGCTGTACCTGCTATCAATAAACAAACACCACTGGTTAATTAACTGGGCTCTTCATAATTTGAGATATCCGCTAGTGTTTGACTATATAATACCCCTTTTCCACTAGCTAAATTTACCCATGTTTTTGCACGGGGGCACGCATCAACACAGGTTTTTAGTAAGTGGAATCGGCTCAATATGGGTTGAGTGACCCTGGAATCCTACCCGGGTAGCTACCTGGGTTGAACACGGTAACACGGTAATGACCCGGGTAATTGTGCAGTGGAAATGGTCATTACCCGTGTTTTCAGACCCGAGAAACAAGTGACATCAATAGGCTTTTACAGAGCTTACCCGGGTTAAGTGGAAACAGATCCGACCCGGGAATAACCCGTGTTGAAGTGCAGTGGAAACGGCGGGGCTGACACGGGTTGTAGCTAGTGATGAGCGGGTTCGGTTTCTCGGAAACCGAACCCCCCCGAACTTCACGCTTTTTACACGGGTCCGAGGCAGACTCTGATCTTCCCGCCTTGCTCGGCTAACCCGAGCGCGCCCGAACGTCATCATCCCGCTGTCGGATTATCGCGAGGCTCGTATTCTATCGCGAGACTCGGATTCTATATAAGGAGCCGCGCGTCGCCGCCATTTTCACACGTGCATTGAGATTGATAGGGAGAGGACGTGGCTGGCGTCCTCTCCGTTTAGAATAGAAATAGATAGTGAGAGTGAGACACTTGATTTACTGGAGCTTAGGAGTACTCAGAGAGTGCAGAGTTTACTAGTGACTGACCAGTGACCACCAGTGCAGTTTTATTATTATTTCATATAATCCGTTCTCTGCCTGAAAAAAAACGATACACAGTGACACAGTATACCATATCTGTGCTCAGCCTCAGTGTGCTGCATCATCTATGTATATTTGACTGTGCTGAGTGCTCACTGCTCACACAGCTTAATTGTGGGGGAAACTGGGGAGCAGTTATAGCAGGAGTACATATATTTAACAGTGCACACTTTTGCTGCCAGAGTGCCACTGCCAGTGTGACTGACCAGTGACCAGTGACCACCAGTATATTGTGATTGTCTGCCTGAAAAAGTTAAACACTCGTCGTGTGGTGTTTTTATTCTATAAACGCATTCTGCTGACAGTGTCCAGCAGGTCCGTCATTATATAATATATACCTGTCCTGCAGTAGTGATATATATATTTTTTTTATATCATTATCATCCAGTCTATACTAGCAGCAGACGCAGTACGGTAGTCCGCGGCTGTAGCTACCTCTGTGTCGGCAGTCGCTCGTCCATCCATAATTGTATACCACCTACCTGTTGTGTTTTTTTTTCTATCTTCTTGATACTAGTAGCTTACTTTAGGAGTCTGCAGTGCTGACAGTGTCCAGCAGGTCCGTCATTATATAATATATACCTGTCCGGCTGCAGTAGTGATATATATATATTTTTTATATCATTATCATCCAGTCTATATTAGCAGCAGACGCAGTACGGTAGTCCACGGCTGTAGCTACCTCTGTGTCGGCAGTCGCTCGTCCATCCATAATTGTATACCACCTACCTGTTGTGTTTTTTTTTTCCTATCTTCTTGATACTAGTAGCTTACTTTAGGAGTCTGCAGTGCTGACAGTGTCCAGCAGGTCCGTCATTATATAATATATACCTGTCCGGCTGCAGTAGTGATATATATATATTTTTTATATCATTATCATCCAGTCTATATTAGCAGCAGACGCAGTACGGTAGTCCACGGCTGTAGCTACCTCTGTGTCGGCAGTCGCTCGTCCATCCATAATTGTATACCACCTACCTGTGGTGTTTTTTTTTTCTATCTTCTTGATACTAGTAGCTTACTTTAGGAGTCTGCAGTGCTGACAGTGTCCAGCAGGTCCGTCATTATATAATATATACCTGTCCGGCTGCAGTAGTGATATATATATATATTTTATATCATTATCATCCAGTCTATATTAGCAGCAGACGCAGTACGGTAGTCCACGGCTGTAGCTACCTCTGTGTCGGCAGTCGCTCGTCCATCCATAATTGTATACCACCTACCTGTGGTGTTTTTTTTTTCTATTTTCTTGATACTAGTAGCTTACTTTAGGAGTCTGCAGTGCTGACAGTGTCCAGCAGGTCCGTCATTATATAATATATACCTGTCCGGCTGCAGTAGTGATATATATATATTTTTTATATCATTATCATCCAGTCTATATTAGCAGCAGACGCAGTACGGTAGTCCACTGCTGTAGCTACCTCTGTGTCGGCAGTTGCTCGTCCATCCATAATTGTATACCACCTACCTGTGGTGTTTTTTTTTTTATATCTTCTTGATACTAGTAGCTTACTTTAGGAGTCTGCAGTGCTGACAGTGTCCAGCAGGTCCGTCATTATATAATATATACCTGTCCGGCTGCAGTAGTGATATATATATATTTTTTATATCATTATCATCCAGTCTATATTAGCAGCAGACGCAGTACGGTAGTCCACGGCTGTAGCTACCTCTGTGTTGGCAGTCGCTCGTCCATCCATAATTGTATACCACCTACCTGTGGTGTTTTTTTTTTCTATCTTCTTGATACTAGTAGCTTACTTTAGGAGTCTGCAGTGCTGACAGTGTCCTGCAGGTCCGTCATTATATAATATATACCTGTCCGGCTGCAGTAGTGATATATATATATTTTTTATATCATTATCATCCAGTCTATATTAGCAGCAGACGCAGTACGGTAGTCCACGGCTGTAGCTACCTCTGTGTCGGCAGTAGCTCGTCCATCCATAAGTATACTAGTATCCATCCATCTCCATTGTTTACCTGAGGTGCCTTTTAGTTGTGCCTATTAAAATATGGAGAACAAAAATGTTGAGGTTCCAAAAATAGGGAAAGATCAAGATCGACTTCCACCTCGTGCTGAAGCTGCTGCCACTAGTCATGAAATGCCATCAAAGTCGTCTGCCAAGGCCGATGCCCAATGTCATAGTACAGAGCATGTAAAATCCAAAACACCAAATATCAGTAAAAAAAGGACTCAAAAATCTAAAATAAAATTGTCGGAGGAGAAGCGTAAACTTGCCAATATGCCATTTACCACACGGAGTGGCAAGGAACGGCTGAGGCCCTGGCCTATGTTCATGGCTAGTGATTCAGCTTCACATGAGGATGGAAGCACTCAGCCTCTCGCTAGAAAAATGAAAAGACTCAAGCTGGCAAAAGCACAGCAAAGAACTGTGCGTTTTTCGAAATCACAAATCCACAAGGAGAGTCCAATTGTGTCGTTTGCGATGCCTGACCTTCCCAACACTGGACGTGAAGAGCATGCGCCTTCCACCATTTGCACGCCCCCTGCAAGTGCTGGAAGGAGCACCCGCAGTCCAGTTCCTGATAGTCAGATTGAAGATGTCAGTATTGAAGTACACCAGGATGAGGAGGATATGGGTGTTGCTGGCGCTGGGGAGGAAATTGACCAGGAGGATTCTGATGGTGAGGTGGTTTGTTTAAGTCAGGCACCCGGGGAGACACCTGTTGTCCGTGGGAGGAATAGGGCCGTTGACATGCCTGGTGAAAATACCAAAAAAATCAGCTCTTCGGTGTGGAAGTATTTCAACAGAAATGCGGACAACATTTGTCAAGCCGTGTGTTGCCTTTGTCAAGCTGTAATAAGTAGGGGTAAGGACGTTAACCACCTCGGAACATCCTCCCTTATACGTCACCTGCAGCGCATTCATCATAAGTCAGTGACAAGTTCAAAAACTTTGGGCGACAGCGGAAGCAGTCCACTGACCAGTAAATCCCTTCCTCTTGTAACCAAGCTCACGCAAACCACCCCACCAACTCCCTCAGTGTCAATTTCCTCCTTCCCCAGGAATGCCAATAGTCCTGCAGGCCATGTCACTGGCAATTCTGACGAGTCCTCTCCTGCCTGGGATTCCTCCGATGCATCCTTGCGTGTAACGCCTACTGCTGCTGGCGCTGCTGTTGTTGCTGCTGGGAGTCGATGGTCATCCCAGAGGGGAAGTCGTACTCGTAAGACCACTTTTACTACTTCCACCAAGCAATTGACTGTCCAACAGTCCTTTGCGAGGAAGATGAAATGTCACAGCAGTCATCCTGCTGCAAAGCAGATAACTGAGGCCTTGGCATCCTGGGCGGTGAGAAACGTGGTTCCGGTATCCATCATTACTGCAGAGCCAACTAGAGACTTGTTGGAGGTACTGTGTCCCCGGTACCAAATACCATCTAGGTTCCATTTCTCTAGGCAGGCGATTCCGAAAATGTACACAGACCTCAGAAAAAGACTCACCAGTGTCCTAAAAAATGCAGTTGTACCCAATGTCCACTTAACCACGGACATGTGGACAAGTGGAGCAGGGCAGGCTCAGGACTATATGACTGTGACAGCCCACTGGGTAGATGTATGGACTCCCGCCGCAAGAACAGCAGCGGCGGCACCAGTAGCAGCATCTCGCAAACGCCAACTCTTTCCTAGGCAGGCTACGCTTTGTATCACCGCTTTCCAGAATACGCACACAGCTAAAAACCTCTTACGGCAACTGAGGAAGATCATCGCAGAATGGCTTACCCCAATTGGACTCTCCTGTGGATTTGTGGCATCGGACAACGCCAGCAATATTGTGTGTGCATTAAATATGGGCAAATTCCAGCACGTCCCATGTTTTGCACATATCTTGAAATTGGTGGTGCAGAATTATTTAAAAAACGAGAGGGGCGTGCAAGAGATGCTGTCGGTGGCCAGAAGAATTGCGGGACACTTTCGGCGTACAGGCACCACGTACAGAAGACTGGAGCACCACCAAAAACGCCTGAACCTGCCCTGCCATCATCTGAAGCAAGAAGTGGTAACGAAGTGGAATTCAACCCTCTATATGCTTCAGAGGTTGGAGGAGCAGCAAAAGGCCATTCAAGCCTATACAACTGAGCACGATATAGGAGGTGGAATGCACCTGTCTCAAGCGCAGTGGAGAATGATTTCAACGTTGTGCAAGGTTCTGCAACCTTTTGAACTTGCCACACGTGAAGTCAGTTCAGACACTGCCAGCCTGAGTCAGGTCATTCCCCTCATCAGGCTTTTGCAGAAGAAGCTGGAGACATTGAAGGAGGAGCTAACACAGAGCGATTCCGCTAGGCATGTGGGACTTGTCGATGGAGCCCTTAATTCGCTTAACAAGGATTCACGGGTGGTCAATCTGTTGAAATCAGAGCACTACATTTTATCCACCGTGCTCGATCCTAGATTTAAAACCTACCTTGGATCTCTCTTTCCGGCAGACACAAGTCAGCTGGGGTTCAAAGAACTGCGGGTGACAAAATTGTCAAGTCAAGCGGAACGCGACCTGTCAACATCTCCTCCTTCACATTCTCCCGCAACTGGGGGTGAGAGGAAAAGGCTCAGAATTCCGAGCCCACCCGCTGGTGGTGATGCAGGGCAGTCTGGAGCGACTGCTGATGCTGACATCTTGTCCGGACTGAAGGACCTGACAACGATTACGGACATGTCGTCTACTGTCACTGCATATGATTCTCTCCCCATTGAAAGAATGGTGGAGGATTATATGAGTGACCGCATCCAAGTAGGCACGTCAGACAGTCCGTACTTATACTGGCAGGAAAAAGAGGCAATTTGGAGGCCCTTGCACAAACTGGCTTTATTCTACCTAAGTTGCCCTCCCACAAGTGTGTACTCCGAAAGAGTGTTTAGTGCCGCCGCTCACCTTGTCAGCAATCGGCGTACGAGGTTACATCCAGAAAATGTGGAGAAGATGATGTTCATTAAAATGAATTATAATCAATTCCTCCGTGGAGACATTGACCAGCAGCAATTGCCTCCACAAAGTACACAGGGAGCTGAGATGGTGGATTCCAGTGGGGACGAATTGATAATCTGTGAGGAGCGGGATGTACACGGTGATATATCGGAGGATGATGATGAGGTGGACATCTTGCCTCTGTAGAGCCAGTTTGTGCAAGGAGAGATTAATTGCTTCTTTTTTGGTGGGGGTCCAAACCAACCCGTCATTTCAGTCACAGTCGTGTGGCAGACCCTGTCACTGAAATGATGGGTTGGTTAAAGTGTGCATGTCCTGTTTATACAACATAAGGGTGGGTGGGAGGGCCCAAGGACAATTCCATCTTGCACCTCTTTTTTCTTTCATTTTTCTTTGCGTCATGTGCTGTTTGGGGAGTAGTTTTTGGAAGGGCCATCCTGCGTGACACTGCAGTGACACTCCTAGATGGGCCAGGTGTTTGTGTCGGCCACTTGGGTCGCTTATCTTAGTCACACAGCTACCTCATTGCGCCTCTTTTTTTCTTTGCGTCATGTGCTGTTTGGGGGGTGTTTTTTGGAAGGGCCATCCTGCGTGACACTGCAGTGCCACTCCTAGATGGGCCAGGTGTTTGTGTCGGCCACTTGGGTCGCTTATCTTAGTCACACAGCTACCTCATTGCGCCTCTTTTTTTCTTTGCGTCATGTGCTGTTTGGGGGGTGTTTTTTGGAAGGGCCATCCTGCGTGACACTGCAGTGCCACTCCTAGATGGGCCAGGTGTTTGTGTCGGCCACTTGGGTCGCTTATCTTAGTCACACAGCTACCTCATTGCGCCTCTTTTTTCCTTTGCGTCATGTGCTGTTTGGGGGGTGTTTTTTGGAAGGGCCATCCTGCGTGACACTGCAGTGCCACTCCTAGATGGGCCAGGTGTTTGTGTCGGCCACTAGGGTCGCTTATCTTAGTCACACAGCTACCTCATTGCGCCTCTTTTTTTTCTTCTTTGCGTCATGTGCTGTTTGGGGAGTAGTTTTTTGAAGGGCCATCCTGCGTGACACTGCAGTGCCACTCCTAGATGGGCCAGGTGTTTGTGTCGGCCACTTGGGTTGCTGAGCTTAGTCATCCAGCGACCTCGGTGCAAATTTTAGGACTAAAAATAATATTGTGAGGTGTGAGGTGTTCAGAATAGACTGAAAATGAGTGGAAATTATGGTTATTGAGGTTAATAATACTTTGGGATCAAAATGACCCCCAAATTCTATGATTTAAGCTGTTTTTTAGGGTTTTTTGAAAAAAACACCCGAATCCAAAACACACCCGAATCCGACAAAAAAAATTTGGTGAGGTTTTGCCAAAACGCGTTCGAACCCAAAACACGGCCGCGGAACCGAACCCAAAACCAAAACACAAAACCCGAAAAATTTCCGGTGCTCATCACTAGTTGTAGCCGGGTTAAACATCCTGGATCAGACCCGGTACTCAGGTGGAAAAGGGGTATAAGTCTGCAATATCAACACACAATTACCAACAACAAGAAGGAAAATTACATTTTAATTTATTTTCTTTTAAATTCACACATATTTGATCTCCAAAATGCTCATCATACCCTATGTTTACAAATAGTCACTTTGTATGGATATTTAAAAAAAAACATATGTACAGTAACTGAATATGTATTATTTCAAGCATGTTTTAATAAAGTACCAAAGAAATATTCTTGTATTGGTGTTCATAGTTTTTGTATTTATTCCACCAGCTATGAGTGACTCTGGTAGCTGTTATATGTTAGATGTCTGTTATAGCAGTAATAAAAAGTGTATGCATTATGCTAAAGCTCTAGATATCATTGCATTTACAGTAGACAACTTATTGGATGAGAAACGGTTTTCCACACAGTATGATGAGCCATACAATCTGCATCTCCTCCAATGGATGAACCTGGATCCTTGATTGAAAGAGATTACGGGGTCATTGCCCAATTATGAATTGACACAGCAGCAGCATAATCAGTTACTATAGGAAATGCTGGGTGAAATCATCAAAGCCCAGCAGCAAAACAATTAAATCTTGATTAAAAATAATGAATTCATGATGGGTAATAATGAAGACTTGCAGACAGTGATTGCGGAACCTCATTTACTGAATGAACGCTGGTTGTAACTTTGTTCAAATCAGGATGTGTTTATACAACACTTACTGTACTTGAAAAAGTCCAAACGGAAGCACCGGGCATAGGTGAGCCTGAGTTGTCTGTAAAAGTGGTGACACATCTGCCTTTGTTACTATAGCCTTGGACATCCACAGACTGCAGCCAGTGTAAAATTGTGGTAAACTTGTTTACAATGATGTAAGACAGGATTTTATTATGAATCTGTAATGGTATTTTCCCCTCTCGCCATTTGTTTGTTTTAGATTTTATTGCTATCCACGTTAGTGGTTGTTGGGCATTGTGGTGTGTTCTCAATCAGTGAACACACATACACATGTTTGTAGCTATTCTGATTAGGGTATAGTAGGCTGAATAGGTGTAGGCGGGTATAGCCAGTGTGTAGATTCAAAGTGTGAAGATTATAAATCTATTTACAATTTGATAACTAAAATGGATTTACACTGGATTTAAACTTGACACAAACTGAAGGAGAATATCTAATAGCTAATACAACTACAGACGGACTATCACTCTGCAATCTGCCTACTTCAATCTGAAACTGTTAGGGAACTCTAGCACTGTATGTGTGAGACCGCTAAAGACAGTGTGAGGGTCTTCTGCCAATAACAGCCGCTCCTGTTCTCATAGAGCTGTATCTGCTCACCGGTACTTGAGATATCGCCTGATCTTAAACATCTAGCAGTAGGAGCTCACATTATAGGCCAGAGACCACTAGGTGTTAAGCCTTTAGTGTAGTTGCAGGATGACTGGCAAGGCAAGAGTTAAAAGCATATTATACAAAGAGTATTCCCTTTCACAGCGCCTGTAAGTCAGCAGCTTGTCTCTTTCTCGTGGTGTACCCCTGCACCAATCAATCACATACAAATTAAACAAATGAGGTTGAGCTCCCAGCGCTGAACTTTACAATGGAAATTAAGTATTTAAATGTTAAACTTCAGAAGTATATCACGATCTCCATAATATTAGGAATTTATAGCCTCAGATGGTTCCCAACAAATGGAAGTGTCTTGCTCTTTCCCTATGGGCTGACACCTATTGATGAATGTCACAAGTGGTTTAAAAGTATCTTTTCAATTCCCCCAGTCTTTCATCTATGCTTGCACGGAGGAGAGGAGACCCGATTCATCATACCAGCAGCCATCCAGACACCAAACAACAATGAAA